>NC_041221.1:112717730-112749298 GCF_002837175.3 Physeter macrocephalus
AGCCTGTGCTCTGCAACGGGAGAGGCCCGCGTACCGCAAAAAAAAAAAAAATGTCTTTTGAAAGTTAGTTTGCTTAAATTAGGACCCAAGCCCAAGTCAGGTCCATGTGTTCCTATGTCTCTTACATTTCTTTTAATCTAGAACAGTCTACCTTATCCCTCTCCTTCCACTTCCTTATGCCATTGGCTTGTTGAAGAAACCAGATTTATCTTTAGGATGTGCTACCTCTGACACAGCTGGATGCCTCCTCGTGGTGCCATTTTACCTTTCCCATTTCACTGGTGAGATCTAGACATTACCTCCAGCAGATTGATAAGCTTCAGTCTCTGCTGTTTTTGGCAAGGATACTTTGTAGCTAGTACTGTGTACCTCACAGGGCATTAATCAGGAGGCTCTTACTGTCTGTTCTCCTTTTAGAGACCACAGGGTTGATTAGTGGATTCAGGTGCTGGCAGCATGAGCCCTCCATTTTAACATTCTCCATCACCTTTTCTCCTAATGGTTTCAGTATCCACTGATGGTTTTAGCCTAGAATCTATGAGCATTTGCAAAATAGTTCTTTTCTGCCGCCATCATTCCTTTTACATTTAAACTGAGAATTTTTCTGAAAACTGGAACTTTCCCTCATCAACTAGGATGATTTGTTTACTCTGAAAATGCAGGTTGTTCAAAAACAGGCAATAGGAATGCTGACTTTTAGAGAAATGGGGTAATGCTCTAAAATAATGGTGTCTGTTTTCCTGTTTGACACTTCCCTGTCCAAACTGACTGTCATCTGAAAGTGAGTCTAGCTATGCACTGCCAGCCTGCAGTCCTCTGCTTCCTCCCTGTCTTCCAGTTGAGCTTACCTTCTCCAGGGCAGGGAGCTTACTGGTTCCATTCCAGCTTCACACAGCTCTGACATTGCAGTCCTTTATCTTTCTCACATACTGATTCATTTATCAATTCCACTATTCAAAAAATATTATTTGTTGTGCATGTTTAAAGTTTTGAGCAGTCCAGTTACTGGTGGAGCCAGAATGTGACTAAGGAGGGGTATACATTAAGATTAACCCCTAATCCTCACATGCTCTAAAGCCAGCTCAAATGATCACACAATAAACAAGAGTTCGGTGATATGCAAATCAACTTCAAGGCAAGTCCCCTAGGCCTTGCCTTCTTAAGATGGCCGCCCCCTAAGACCCCACTAAACAGAAATTCTATAGAGTTGGCACTGAATCTAAACCTTATTCCACAGAACAGCTCTTCAGCTATTTGAATATGATAAATATGGCCCATTTCTCCTTGCTCCCCTAGAAAGCCTGATCTTCCCACTTCTGACCTTTTTAATATGTGGTACCTTGAAACCAACAGTACACAGTGGTGTCATCACCTCCTTCATTTTAGCTGCCCTACTTCTATTAAAATGATACTTTAATAGGCAGGGATAGTAACTTTGAAAAACTGTGATTTTTTTGCCTTTGCATTTCCTGTTCCACCAGAGGCACTCATTTACCTTGAGAGGTTTAGCATATTACAGCAATGAGGAAGGAAGGGAATAAGCAGCTTTAGAGTTTGCAGCAAAATAAGAATCATAAAGCTAGCCTTTGTCACTTCAGAAAGGATTTTATAAATTAAATTCCAGTTAAGGACTTCCCTGGTGGCGCAGTGGTTAAGAATCCGCCTGCCAATGCAGGGGACACAGGTTTCAGCCCTGCTCTGGGAGGATCCCACATGCCGCGGAGCAACTAAGCCCATGCGCCGCAATTACTGAGCCTGCGTGCCACAACTACTGAGCCTGTGAGCCACAACTACTGAAGCCCATGCGCCTAGAGCCCGTGCTCCGCAACAAGAGAAGCCACCGCAATGAGAAGCCCGCTCACCGCAATGAAGAGTAGCCCCCGCTCACCGCAACTAGAGAAAGCCGATGCACAGCAACGAAGACCCAATGCAGCCAAAATTAAATAAATTAAAAACAAAACCAAAAAGCCCTCCAGTTAACATGTCAAGGCAATGGTAGAACTCAGAAAATGAAGAAAGGAGAAAGTCCCTGCCAGAAACGAAGGGGAGGAATCTTATTTACTCCCAGGCCTGGGAAAGTGGAAAGGATGAGAGATGGGCAGAGGAGAGGAGGTGCGTGGAATGCCTCGTAGCAAGGTCTAGACAGGTGTGAAGGAAACTAAGGACATAGAGGCCGGTAGTCTGTCAGTACTGCCCTTAGATCTGGGCAAGAGGGCCCCACTCCAATGCTCCCCACAAGACTGGTGGGCCCCCTTTCTAGAGCATGCCCCCAGCTACCAGAGATCATGGAATTCTCACGTGAGCCCACTTCCAGGGCCTGCATGGGGTTCTCTCCTGGGTCCTTTTTGGACTGTGCTGCTAAGGTGTGTGTACACACTTGGGTCCAAGGTGTGATGATGGAGCAGCTGCCTGGGGGAGTTGGAGATGATATAGAGCTTGTCATAAGCATAAGGGAGCCCCTCAAGGTGTCGGAGGGGGCCTAGGGTGGGGAAAGAGGGCTGGCCATGGGCTGGGAACCCTGAGGAGGCCAAGATTTCTAGATTTGAGCCTCAGTTTCCTTTGAGATACTTGATAGGGTGATGTTGGTAGGGTAGGAGGCTGGACACGTATGTAGGCGAAGATCACCTGACTCAGACTGTGCGGAGTGAAGAGAACCTTATGCTCAGATGGAGGAGGTGCAGGGGGGTGGAGAGAGATCAAGTGGGTGTGAAAGAGCCACCCCCTACACTCCCTCCAAGAAGAAGTGGATGCGTAATCTGTGGATCTCTCTAATGACTGCAGGGAGCCAGGGCTGGCAAGCCAGCAAATCAGGGAGAAATCTTTCCCCTTTGCCTGCTCTGCTCCAGCCCAGCAGCACCGACTGCCAAATCATGGCCTGGGGTGGAAAATGAAGTTAATTGTGCATTTATGCTATTCACAATTATTTGGTAGGACTTGCCTTTTTGCCCCTCAAATCTGTTATTTTATTTGTCAGTCTAGGAGTTCGATAGAACATAATTTTCTGGTGTGATTTGTAACTCTTAAATATTTAGATATGTGGTACGTGAGGTGGCCTTCTGACCTGCTGCTCCAGGCTTCCTAGAAGAGGCTGCAGTCCTAGGAGAAATAGTTTCAGCTTACCTCTACATCCAGGGTGGCTCAGTACCATTGAAGTGCGAGGGGAGGTTACGAGATATATGAAATGAAGATAGTGTTTCAGGAATAAAGACCTAAGAGCTTCTGCATAGGCCAAAGAGATGGTGTGTGTGTGTGTGTCTGTGTGTGTGTGTGAAGGGGACAGGAGGGTGCAGATACAGCGACAATCTCCCTAAAATCAGGGAGATTGGCGGTGGCCTGGGATTAGAGCAAAAAGGCCATAGTGCTGGGACTGTGCAATTAGCAGCAAATGGCAGCAACCCACCTGCAAAGGCCACACGAGACCGGCGGCAGACACCTTAGTAGACACCAGATCAGAGCATCAACCTGCAACAGAGGCCCCCACGAACTGCCAGGAGGCACATATACTCAGCCAACAAGGAACAAGAGAGAAAAAAAAAACACGGATATCAGAAAAGACTGAGATTGTTAGCTGACAAATTTAAATGGCCCCACTCCTTAGCCTCCGCTACCTCTTGATAGACGAAGATACGGGCAAATGAAGATTGGGTCCATTTGAGAAAATAAATATCATATTTTCTTTGCATAGCTGAGCATTCATTACATTTCAACCCTATTACCACAGACTAAGATCACATTAGCTTTTTCGGGGTGGGAGCAAAGATCACATTGTTGAATCACACTCAGCTTACTGTTAACTAAAACTTTTAAAAATTTACATTTGCAAATAATTATGGGGTTCTTACTTGCTTCTCCTGCCCAAGCTGCTTTTTCTAAATCAGTGATTGGTTCTCAAATTTCAGTGTGCACCACAGCCATGTCAGGGCTTTCAAGAGTTTTAAGATTTTCTCATACAGGTTTTGGACCTCAAGTTTACATATGTTTCTTGTTTTTGTTTCTTTTTTTGCAATCATTAAAGGGATCTTCTCTTCAAGAACATCTTCTAACTAGTTTAGGTTTATATACATATATGGTCTTTTATTCTTTTTAGTAAACATTTTTATTGAACTGTAATTATACATACAGAAAAGTGCACAAATCATAAGTGTACAGCTTGATAAATATTCATAAAGTGAATGCACCTATGTAACCAGCACCTAAATTATGAAACAGAACATCACCAGCACCACAGACTCTGTCTTGCACTCTTCCAGTCCCTGTGGAGCAAAAGAAACCAGTTGAAAACTAATGTGTCGATTATGATTCCACTTACAGAAAGTTCAAAACCAGACATAGCTGATGGTGATTTAAGTCATGATAGTGCTTACCTTTGAGGAGGGAGGTAGTGATTGAATGGGGGCACTGATTTCTGACACCATAGACAATTTTGCCCATTTTGAACTTCATCTAAATGGAATCAGAGTATGCACTCTTTTGTGTCTGGTGAAGGCTACTGATAGTTGTATGTTAGTTGTATGCAACTGCTACTTTACTAAGTTCTCTTATAGCTTTTCAACAAATGCCTTTGTGTTTTCCAGATATAAAATATTTAAAAATAGTTTTCCTCTTCCTTTTCAATTCATGTCTTTGTTTTCTTTTCTCTAATCTCATTGACTAAATCCCCCAACACAAAGTTAAATAGTAGAGGAGATAGTGGGCCTTGTTCCTGACTTTAGTATCGACATTAAGATGCTGGCTTTTGGGCAGAGATACAGTGTCAATGAATTACTCATCAATTTCTACTTACTGAGTATATTTAACATAAATGAGTACTCAATTTTGTCAAGTGTCTTTTCTGCAAAGATGGAGATAATTATATGATTTTTCTCCTTAACTCTTTTAATATGAATATTAATGGATTATCTAATAATATTCTTGCATTCATATAATAAATCCAACTTACTCATGAAAATATTTTTTGAAAGTGCTGTTGAATTGTTTGCTAATGTACTGTTAACATTTATGTACTGATATATTCATAAGTGAGAGCGGTCTAGAATTTTCTCTTTGGTACAAACTTTGTCAGGTTTTAGAAACAATGCTTATCATGTTCACTTTACAAAATGAATTTAGAAGCCTTTTTTGTGTTTTTTGCCCTTTGAGGTTCAGGAGTCTCTTTATAGCCCCTGGAATTGTTTAAACAACATTAGGATTATTTAATCATGACAGTTTGGTAGAAATACCCTTGAAACAATCTGGGCCTGATTTTTTTTTTTGTAAAGAGTCCATTTGTTTTGAATTTCTGTATCTACTTCAGTAATCTTAGCAATTGACATTTTTCTAAGAAGGGTTATTATTTTCTAATTTATTATATAAAATTACTCAACGTAGTGTTATAATTTTGAAAAATTTCCTGTTTTATGGTTATTTCTCTCTTGTCATTTAAACTTTTGTGTTTTTGCTTCCTCCCTTTTTTTCTTGAAAAGATTGTCTGGTGGTTTGTCTACCTCGTCTTCCCTCCTTCCCCCTTTTTATTAATCCCTTCCTTCTACTTCCTTTTGGTTTGCTTTTTCCTCCAGTTTTTAAGACTCGATTGTGTAATTCTTAGCTTTTCTCATTTTTATTGATATTGCTCTAAAACTATAAATTTCCTGTCACAATGGCTTTTTTAAAATCAATAAATACTAGGTTTTCATCAGTCTTGTGGTCATGTCCTTCTGGTGTGCTTCCAATGTCTGTGGGGATATTGGGCTGCTTATTCTTTTATTCCTTAAAACAACTTTGAATGGGCTTTGACTGTAATCCTTCTCAGGTTTTGGTTTTGTTTTTGGGGGAAATTAGTTTTCCTGTACTTTTAGAAGGAAGGGGTGCCCTAGAATGACTTTTCTTTGCTCTATGGCCCTAAAGTTCCTGTTTCATTTTCACAAAGTGATTTAAAAGATTATCTATGTCCACATATAATGTCTAGGTATATTGACCTTCCTTCCCAACATTTATCTGGACTCTCTCTTCTCTTTGTCCTATTGTACCTATCCTGTCCAATTTGGATTCTAATTCTAGCTAGGCTTCATCTAATTAGTTTTAAGATGTATACAGGACAGGGCCCAGACTGCTCTAGCACAATCATCAGACCATATCATATTGCTCTAACACTTACCTGCAAATGGGGACCTGTAGAACCCCTCCCAGTTTCAGCTTTTGCTCTCAGACTGGCCCACTGTACTTTCTAGTGAGAAACTGGGGGCAATGTTATAGTTCTATTCTCAAGGCTGTCAGAAGCCAGCTGCCTGCCTTTCACTTCCTCCCACACAGATGCTGAAACTATGTTGGTCAGTGGTTTGTCCTTATAAAACTGTATTCTGAAGTTCATGGGGACACCCTGTCATCTAGTTTTGTAGAATAGCTATCCTAGTTACTCTGGTTTCGAATGGGGAGATTCAGAAACTACAATGCTGCCATCATCTTCCTCGAGTTTAAACTCTGTGGGATCTCTATTACAGAAAAGAGAGGTTTTAAAAACAATTTTATGATGGTTATGACAGAAATTATAATTAGGAATTTACTTTATTTCAGGAATTTACTTTATTTACTTAGTACTCTGCTAAGTACTTTATATGTATTACCTCATTTGATCTTCAATCTTGTGAGTTAGATTTTTTTCCCCCCTCATTTTATCAAAGGGAAAGTTAGGGTCCAAGATTACACTGGTGAACTGGCAGATCTAGGATTTAAACTCAAGTCATCTGACTCTAGAGCACCTCCTTACTATACTGACTCTCAAAATTATCAGGCCCAACAGTTTCAAACTATGTACCACTGTTGGCAAAACTTCTATTTTAATTTGAATATTTATAAATAATTATTTAAAGATCTAATTAAAATGTACACATATTATAGGTCAAATCTAAAAGCACTGTAGATAACAGGTTGAATTGTGTTATATGACCTAATGAACCTTGTTTTCATGCATATGCTCAAAACAAGGCCTCTCCTACCATAGTCTAAAAAATACCATACTGGAGTTGGCCGTAGAGCACAGGGAACAGAGTTACTGAGACTTCATATTCCCCTTCTTATTCTATCACCACTGCTAAAGAACCAAGTATATATATGAAACAGTGCTTATAATTTATTTTATTAATACTTTTCTGGTAGGTAACTATTTAGAAAAAGTTGGGAATAGTTTCTCCACAATTCACAATGGGCTGGTATTTTTTTGGTCAATATGCTGCTGTGGAATATGAACATTCACTGGTCCATAAAGTTTCACAAGGAGGTCTCTCATGAGTATATCAATTAGAATCATATTGTAATATATAATCTTATGCTATTAAATTACACAAGGAGTTAGAAAATATTTAGTAGTTTTTTGAAATACTTTGACCTTGGAATTCTCCTTCATACGAATATGGTTACTATTACTAACTTTTTAAGCTTCCAACCACTAATGGCAATTCAGGAAAAAAAAAATTGGGGCTTTTTCAATAGTTCTAAAGCCGTTACATATATGCCATTTTAACTCCTGATGTCTACGAAATGAGTTAGTTTGAGATGTAGATGTCTTAATTTGTCAAAATTTAAACTGGTACAAACTGGAATAACTCATGGAAGGATGACATCTGTTGTTAGGCTTATTTGATCCCCACCATCAGAAAACTGATTTTATTTCTAATTTAAAAAAGAATCTGTTTTGACTTTGGCAAATTGAGGTTTAAAACTAAGCATGCCAATAATAAATGAATCATTTCTCCAAGTATATACTAGTTTTCCTTTGGGAAGGACCATTATTTAAGGGTATTTTTTCTCCACTCTAGGAAAGAAATTAAAATAAAAATTTAAATATTACAATATCTAAATAGTGATACTAGTAACTTAGTTTTTATATTTGTAAAACTAATAATCCAACATTTATTATCACCAAGACTTTAAATGAAACCCAGTCCCTCTGGTGAAGAGACTTCCTTCTCCATTTCAGCACTACTCTCATAACTTTGAACGTCATAGAGCAACAGTGACAGATGTAATTTATTGATAAATTGATTACTAATAAAGATGAGTTTTTATACTAATTCCTTTACAATTAGCTAGGTCACAGAAGGAAGAAAACAAAGAAAAGCAAAACCCCAGTCCTTAACCCCTAAATGGTACATTTCCTTCCCACTTACCTGAAAATACAAAAATATGAATGACCGTGTATGGAGCTACACCATTAACTTTACTTGAGTGTTGCTATTTTTTTTACTTAAATGTTTACTTATTTCATTTGAAAAAATTAGAAAATCATCAGTTTGAAATTAGAGCAGCTAACACACTGGGGCAACAAACTAAAAATAAGAATCCAAATGGCTAAAAATAACTCAGTTATAAAAGTACAAGTATAATTTACAGTATCATATATCTCAGAAAAAGAAACAAAACCATTAAATGGCTTTTCTTCTAGATAAGACTGTTTTCTCTGCAGAAAGGAAAAAAAAGCAACTAATGATTTGAGATTAAAATCAAACATAACTGTTATTTACCCCAGCAACATCTAAAATAAATGACCCACACAGCACAAAACTTTCCCATTCACAATCACATACAGTTATATTACTTGTCCCTCAGTTACATAACAGTCTTCTTAAAACAATCTCCCTTTAGAAAATTATTGTATTAGTTAAGCCTATTCATTCTTGCTATGAAGTTAATTTCATTTGTATAGGCCACAAAAGTTTAATTGGCACATTTTACTTAAGTCAAAATAAGTCTTCTTTTTAAAAATTATGGGATCATCTGTTTTCAAAGAATAATCCCAGATACTTAATTCATTAAAGCAATGTTCTACCATCAGCAGTCAAGCTTTTTAAATGATCACTAAGTGTTCACCTGAAGATTATCAATGCTATGTGAACTGTAAACTTCTTTTGAAGATTTGTATTTATGATACAATTTTGTACTGAAGAGCTTTTTAAAAAGATAACCTTCCTACATACAGTTAGTTTGCCTCAAAGAACTTAGAAATACAGTATATAAACATTTAAGAACCACAACAGAGTCCACTGTGGTTCAAACTTCAACAAAGATTTCCTTGAAACCTAGTACGAAGGTTACTGGCTCAAGACCATATACCAAAGTGACATCAGCACAAGATTCGATTGTAAGACTCTACCTCTTAAAAAAAAAGAGCACACTTGGTTATACATGGCTTTTAACCTTGAGCTACAGTTAGGCTACAAATCCCCCCCACCCTCCCAATCTAAAGTTAGTCATGTGGAGATGTGTACATTCTCTGAGCACTGTTTAGAGTCCTTGGTTTTCCAGCTCTGATGGAGATCTCGAAGGCGCTCAGAAGTCCGTGTGCTTACGTTCAGGGCAGGATGAACTTTACAAATGCCACTTTCCTCCATTAGTGACAGGCCACAAATTCCAAAGTATGCATGCAAAGCATCTGAAAATAAGGCAGTTTTATCACAACAGGCATTCTTATTTGTATAAAATATTTTAGCTACTTATCAGCCCATCACTACATTAAAAATAAATTTAGAAAAATACTAAATACAGTTTTTGAAATATTTGCTTTCTCAAAGTCTCAAACCCCAAATTTTTAAAAACCAGGTCATCAAAATCAGATGATACATTATTCAAGAAAACATCACTAACAAAGAACAGTTCCTAGCTGAAGAAGTGACATTACCAACATCGTCTGTGATTAAAGAACAAAAAGGAAGAGTACCAGTGATATAAAAGACTTCTCACTCTAATGGGTTTTTCCCTTTTGCTTACTACAGAAACAAGGAGCTTTATATCATAAACAGAAATTTTTTTCTTAAAAGTGAAAATAAACCTCAGAATCTAAGTAGCATTAGCCCTCCCCCCTAAGTTTTATCTCTGACAGTTCCTAAACCATATACGATGACAATACTATGTTAAATGAAAGAAGCTTAGGCAAAATAATCCATTCTGGAATGCTGTTACCATATTTAATTTCCCTATTTCAGGTAATGTCAGTCATTCTAAAAATATCTGACCTGACAATAAAAACAAACTCACACATTCTATTTGGTCATAATAATGTGAGTGTTCATACCATAACAATTCTTCTACAGTGGCCTCACTACTGTTTCCCATCTTTCAGGGGGCAGCAACTTTCTTCCATTAAATGGCCACTGAAATCGCACGGCTGTTGCTTGCCTGAGAGCCTTATATGACTTCTGAAAGAGCTCAGAGCTCTGCAGTTATGGGAACACTACAAAAAGCAGATTTTGTAGCAGTCAAAATTTTTTTCTGTTTTTGAGTTCGTCATCATTTATGGTCTCATGAGCTATTCAAGTTCAAAACATCTTTTGTGTCAAAAGAATTAAAGAGAAAGTTTTACTTACAAAAGTATCATTTACTTTTCAAAAAAGGAATGACGGTTGTGCTTACTCAATGTTATTTGTGAAAAAGTTATTTCACCAATGAAGGTCCATGTTAATCCCCTTTTATGTCTTTTTCAGAAAATACTTAGGTTTCTTCTAGCTCATTTTCCTCTAATTTTCAGGCCACAAAAAATAAACTTGATTTTTCCTATACTATTATAGTTTTCTTGCAGTTTTTCTAAAATTAAAAAGCAACATTAAATTTTATTGTGTAGAAATAAGGAAACTTTTCTAGGAAAAGAATGCAATAGAAAATACACTTAGAATAAATAAAATAGGATCTTACACTTTCCAGTAATGTAAGATTAATTTTTTTTTCTCAAAAGGATTTTTTGTAAAAGCTAATGAAATAGAAGTTAAATGTTTCAATCCTCAAAAACAAATAAATTTTTAAAAATACTCTTTGTCTGTAGGTGGTGACATATTCAAGCACTTTAGATGTTGAAATATATATTTTCCTCATAATAAAACTTCATTCTTTTCATAAGTTTTTCCTATAAATGTATATAAAATCTCTGTGTGTCAAATCTGCTACTAGATTGATTTATCAGAACCAAGAATAAGCTAATTTTAAAACCTCTTACTAAAATGATTTTTATAACAGCTCTGGGAACAGATCTTTTCCACATAAATTCAATTTATCATACAAAGACGTCCTATGCTCTGTAATGTACAGGATCTGGAGACATTGTAACATATCTGTAAAAAATATTACATCCAAGTATTTACTCAAATGTTAAACTTAACAACTGATCTCTCTAGAGAAAACCTCCAAGAATTTTCTTTTAAAAAAGCTATTGTAAAAAATCAAAATGTATCTCAATATGTTTATATATAACAAATGCTTTTCAAGCGACTGTCATTTCCCTTTTCCCATTATTTGTTAAAACAGTACACTATTTTTTTAAATAGTACCATGTACTGATTGAAAACAATGGAATCAATACCAAAAGAATTGTTTTCTTGAGGCACTTTTCAAACATATTTATAGCTATGTGTTATAGATACCAAAATTTAAAAATATTATTTTGCTTTAGAAATTAAAAGCATTGTACATTTTTTTAAAAAGAAGCATATTTTGCATGAAAATACATGTAAATATGGATGTCAGGAAATATATTCCTGCTCACTTCAGGTAAAAAAACATGATTCCATGAGCCCCTTATTTGTATTTTGATTCAGGTACATATTCTGACCGTAACCGTTCTATGACGAGAGGAGGTGAAGAGGTTCTAGACTAATAATAAAAACCATGGTACTACTGCAATGCTGCAAAAACAATCATTCCTTGAATCTAGTGTCATATATTTATAGCTAATACTTGGTCAATTTGCTTATCAAAAGTGTCAGTGTTCTGACTTATTTTTAACAAAGTCTTGAATTGAGTTTTTTGGAAGCTATAAATAGATTCATTTTGCTGGAGGTGAAACCTAAGGGGGAAGGGCAAGCAGCTTGGAGAACGATGCTAGCGGTGGGAGAGGAGCCAAATCTTGGGAGGGCCTTGTGTGCCATGCCAACTGACTCCGAGTGCTAAGAAAGTTTTTGAACAATTTTAACAGACTTAACAGAAGAGTTTAGATTAGAGGTTCTCTTTTGCATCAGAGATCCCTCTGGGAGTCTGAAAGGAGCTTTGGCCCCTTTCCTCTCATTTAAGCAAATGTACATACACACACACACAAGTGTCACTAGGAGGGGCACTGGACTAGAGGAAGACTGGTAAGACATTTGCAGAATCCTAGGCCTGAACTTGGGCCTAGTGCCACCAAAATTTTGGGGCAGGGCAGAGCATGGAGATGATGAGCTGTGTTGGCAGGCTAGGCCTGAGGGGTCTGTAGATGGCATCCATGTAGTTACTGACTTTATTATATTAGAGCATGCAGCTTAGACTATGGCCTATCTAGGTTTGGAAAATAGCAGAATTATCCACATATTTTGAAGAAATGTCATTATTTCTGAAGAACCCTTTTAAAACTACTTATAAAATACAAGAATCCTCTGTTCTTCACATCTATGCCTTTCCTGAACTGGGAAAGCATGGAATATTGTATTGTCTGAATCTATTTGGTTCCTGAGTTTTAGAGAGTGAATGGTTTGAGAGTTCATATAGCAAAAGTATTCATCTAATAAAATAACCTGAATCTGCCAAAATTCAGAGAATAAGAGTATGGACAGTGAGGGACACCTGTATTCAGGATTTGAGATTTCTGATTTAATGACTTAAGAAAACGATAAGAACTAGCTCCCTTTTGGATTTAAGACTAATTTATTCTGCAGAGCTCAAGAGATAGCTAGTAATCCTAAAGATATTGGATGAACCAATTCTATTTTGGACAGGGACCACTCAGACCATCTGCCTTACTGCCCGCAACAAAATGAAACACTGCTAAGTGAAATATATGGAAAAAAGGGCAAACTATAGCAATACATCTTGATAATCAAATCCTTCCTTTACACCCCAAAGACCCTAAATCTACCGTAAACTTAAACAATTTACCTTTTTAAAAACATTATTTAAAGTAAGTTTACAACTGTGCCTATATTTTCTATCATATGCCCTTTCTGACAAAGATGCTTGAAGATCTACTCAAAAAATAAACAAAAGTTGCTCTGGATTTATACAAAAAATAAATTACCTGGATGACTATCTGGCCACTTGGCAAATCCCCCTACGAGGCGATCTTGAGTTGATAAGATATAATTTCTATTTTTCTCGAAGTTAGTATACTGGAAAATTTTCAGAAGCTGAAATGACATGACAAATATAAATTTATTGACATAAAACTTCCATATTGACCTTTGGCTCAATTTTCAGATATATGTAATTTAAATATGCTTTTCTCTAATTAAGTAAGGCTCTCAGAGCAAGCCTAGGAGGCTTAAGCATTTAAAATTCTCAACCACATTAACCTTTTTTTATCATCTTATCAAATGTACTCTCCTTTTCTTGACCCACTCACTATTTCCTTCTTTTGAACCATACCCAACTGACTTCTCTGCATCACATTTACCTACATTCAAAACACAACTTCCCAGTATGTTCAACTTCATCAGTTATTTTTAAAAGGGCAATTTTATTAACCTATACTCTAACTCTTATGACAGGCTTTTGAACTATTAGTTACAAATTGCTGGTAATGAAAACTAAAAATATTTCAAAAAAGAGCAACAAAAATTATTAACCATGTGCTAGAGACAGTTTTGTTTAAGAATAGTAAAAAAATTAAAGCTCTTTAATTAGGAAAGATACAAGGTGAGACAAATACAATTTTAGCATAAAAAATTATGTAGCTTAAAGATTTAGGACATGTATTTGTCCTTTCTCTGAAGATCCCATTCAATAGAAAAAAATAAAGGATTGTCAAACTGTGAAGAGAACGGGGTTGGGGGGTGGTGAGCAGTGGATATGAAAGTTCAAGAAGTGTCACAAAGCAGCTGAAAGTGTGTCAATAAATCAGAGAGCCACGAAAGCTATTAATGATTAATAAAGAAGCATTATTTCTCAAAAAAAAGAAACAAAACCAATAATAAGGTTATGGTACAAATAAGAAACCAACTTATTCATTCATTTGGTTTAATTAATAGAATATAAGCAGAGACTCTTTAGACTCCTGATGCTAGAAACATTTTTCATCAAGTGGCACATAGGTCATTACATAGAAAGAAGGAACAATAATCTTAACACTGTACTTGGTTTAGCAATAAAAAATACTTATACAGCCCTAATAAGTGATTATTGGTTTTCAAATTTTAAAATCAACCTACAGACAAAGCATAAAATATTTGATCATTGTTACTGAACAAAATATGAATGTTACCTAAGTTGACACTGTAAAAGTAAAGGTAAACTGAAAGGTTTAGAAGGGAGAGGAAGAGAAATGGTTCAGAACTAAAAAAAATATATACCAGTAACAATTTGCTGGAAAAAGGGGGGGCCAAATCTTCATTTTTCATAGTTGGGAACATGTTTTCATAGCTGGGATAATGCCTAAAGGTGTTAAGTCAAGAAATGAGCATATTTAAAGTTATTATTTAAAGTTATCCATAAGAGTTAAAATTTTTAAAAAGGTTTAAAAGTAGTTATCTTTAGAAAGTTGTCAAAGACCACCAAGGTCATATCAAAAAGACTCAAGAAACAACTTGAAGGGGCTCCTACTGGCTAAA
Organism: Physeter macrocephalus; assembly: GCF_002837175.3. Classification (NCBI taxonomy): domain Eukaryota; kingdom Metazoa; phylum Chordata; class Mammalia; order Artiodactyla; family Physeteridae; genus Physeter; species Physeter macrocephalus. The sequence goes on from NC_041221.1 coordinate 112,732,265, forward strand.
GGTGGGACAATTTGAGCATTAAAAAGAACAATGTAATGGACTAAAATGGATAAAATATATTAAAATCTATGAATTCACAGTGATACTCAAAGGGTAAAAAAGAAAAAACCCTAAAACCCAATTATTTTATTGGAAAACTTTAGAGGATGCTAGGGAACCAACTCACTGACTGAATGAACATTAAAATTAAGAGAAAGAATCATCTGCCTTTCTCTGTACAACCATACCTTAAGTTAAAGTGAAATTCTTCTTTATAAAAGAATCCTAGTTAATAAATTTAGAGGGAATGATAGAATATCACCATTTAGCAACCCCCAAGGACATAATGGACCTAAGTAATGATCCTCAACGGCTGCTAAAACCATTCCATAAGATGATGAAGCTTTTATACATCAGCAACAGACAATCCAAAAGGAAACTAAGAAAGCAATTCCACTCATAATAGCTTCCAAAAGAATTTAAATACTTAGGAATAAACCTATCTAAGCAGGTGAAAGATCTGTATGCAAAAAACTATAAAACAATGGTGAAAGATTAAAGATCTAAATAAATGGATAAACATTCCATCACCATGGACAGGAAGACCTGACATTGTTAAGATGTCAACACTACTCAAAGCAATCTACAGATTCAATGTAAACTCTATCAAAATTTCAACAGCCTTTTTCCTAAGAAATGGGAAAGCCAATCCCTAAATTCACATGAAATTGCAAGGGGCCCTGAAGAGCCAAAACAATCTTTAAAAAGAAAAATGTCGAGGACTCATACTTCCTGATGTTGAAACTTACTACAAAGCTACAGTAATTAAAACAGTAAGGACCAATGCAATACAATGGAGAGCCTAGAAATAAGCATGATTATCGACAACGGTGCCAACACCATTTAACGGGTAAAAAACTGTCTTTACAACAAATGGTATTGGGAAAGCTGGATGTCCACATGTAAAAGGATGAAGCTGAAGCTCTTGCTTTATACCATATACAAAAATCAACTCAAAGTGGATCAAAGACCTAAGCTCAAGAACTAAAACTATAAAACCGTTGGAATACAACATCAGGGAAAATCTTCATAACATTGGATTTGGCAATGATTTCATGGAATAACAACCAAAAGCAAGGGCAACAAAAGAAAAAATAGATAAATTGGACATTTTTTCAAAGAAGATACACAGGATGGCCAATAAGCACATCAAAAGATGCTCAATATCACTAATCATTAGGGAAATGCAAATCAAAACCACAATGGGATGTCACCGCATAGCCATTAGGATGGTATTATAAAAAAAAAAAAAACAGAAAAACCAAGTATTGGTGAGAATGTAGAGAAATTGGAACACTTATACATTGCTAGTGGGAACGTAAAATGCTGCAGCCACTGTGGAAAACAGTTTGGTGGTTTCTCAAAAAGTTGAACATGTAATTACCATGTAATCCACCAATTCCACTCCTAGGTAATTATCCAGAAACAGATATTTATTTTACACCAGTGCTCACTGCCACCATATTTACAATAGCCAAAAGGTGAAAACAATCCAAGTGTCCATCAACAGATGACCAGAAAAACAAAATGTGGTATATACATACAACAGGTATATTTACTCAACCATAAGAAGGAATGAAATTTTGATATATGTGACCATATGGATGGAGCTTGAGAAATATAAGCCAGACACAGGACACAGTAGATTATATGATTCTACTTATATGATGTACCTAGAATAAGTAAATTCACAGAGACAAAAAGTAGAATAGAGGTTAGCAGGGGCTGGAGGGATGGGAGAATGGGGAGTTACTGTTTAATGAGCACAGTTTATGTTTAGGATGATGAAAATGTTTGGGGTATAGACAGTGGTAATGGTTAAAAAACACTGTGATTTGTACATTTATAAATAGTTAAACTTTATTACATTACGTGTATTTTAACACCATAAAAAAAGTGAACAAAGAAGGCTGATGGGGAACTTTATAATGGATGAATCAGTTTTGACAACTCTGGAGCCCTTTGATCAAAAGGAGAGACAGCCAGAGATTATATTATATGCCTCTTGATGTGATGCAATAGGAAATATATATCATCCTGACTTGATATTTAATGATAAGGAATTATGGCTGATTTCTTAGAAGTGATAATATTACGGTTCCATTTTTTTAAAAGCTATTTTTGTTTAGCGATTATACTGAAAAATTTCCAGATAATATAAAAAATGGTATCTGGGATTTGCTTTAAAATATTAGTCAGTGAGGGTGAGGGAAGTGGGTAGGTATATGGATGAAAGAAGGCTGGCTTTGGGATGAAAACTGTTGAGATTGGCTGATGAACATATTAAGGGTTCATTATACACTATTCTCTCTTCTGAGTATGTTTGAAATTTTTCATAATTAAAAAAATTAAAATGGTGCACCTGAGGAATGGCACTAGAAGTGAGAAGAGAGACAGAGGCTACTGCCTTCATTTTAAATTGTTCTATTTTCCCAACTCATTTCAACCACATGTATGAATTTTGTTTAAGAGAAAAAATTAGGATATTATAGTAAGTCCCCACATACGAACCTTCAAGTTGTGGACATTCAAAGATGCGAACGTGCATTCACATGTCCAATCGTCTAAGTCAGTTCACACGTCTGGTGTACATTGTCAAATGCGTGCATCCTCTACAAGTGGTTGTGCTTTTTGTGTACTCTACTGTACAGTATTGTATAGAGTACAGAAGTACAGTATCTTTACTTCAAGCTAGATCTGCAAGAGGACGACTCCATTGAATTCCTTGCTGTGCAACATGAGAGGTTTACTAATGAAGACCTGATGGAACTGGAGGCCCAGAGAAAGGATGAAGAGAGACAAGAGGAAGAAGTAGTAACTGAAGAACCGAAGAGATTCATGATGCAGGAAATGGCAAGGGGATTTTCTTTATTTGAGGAGGCACAGGACCCGAATGTAGAACGGTACACAAAGGTTGCAGCAGCCGTTCAGAATGCAATCCAGTGCCAGCGTGTCATCTATGATGAGAAAAAAAGAGCTAATACCCAGACATCACTGGATCGTTTTTTCAAGAGGGTAGATAGAACTGAATCCAGCAAGGAACCAGAACCTGTGCCATCCATGTCAGGCGTGAGTGACATTGCAGCTTGCCCTCCGTCTCCTATTGCTGACGATCCTTCAGCTCTACCATCTCCCACCTCCTCTCCCTCCTCCAGTCAGTAGCTCTTCCTACCTGTTCACTCGATGCCAGCCCCTGTGTGCCAGCTGTGGTACTGTACTACTGTACTTTTCAAAGTACTGTACTGTCAGATTAAAAATGTTTTACTTTTTGTGTTTGTTTTTACATATTATTTGTGTGAAAAGTATTATAAACCTATTACAGTACAGTAGTATACAGTCGATTGTGTTAGTTGGGTACCTAGGCTAACTCTGTTAGACTTACAAACAAACTGGACTTACGAACGCACCCTCGGAACGCAACTTGTTCATAATGCAGGGGACTTACTGTGTATACCTGATGAACATAGACTTTTGTTAGATTCCTGAATATCAGGTCTAGGTGATACGTTTTAAAGGCAAAAAAGGCAATTTTAAGGTATTGAAAACTTGTGGGTACTCAATGGCTAATAAGCTTATGTATTTAGGTACATCAAAAAGGTAGCAGAGATGGGGAAAATGTATGAACATATTAATCAATACATTTCAGAAGGCTTACACAAATAAATTAATACAAAATAGAAAACCTTAGATGGTTTTTAAAGGAATGACCCATGGTTTATCTTTTAAGATTAAATTTTCCCATAAACCCTTTACTGGTATGTTCAGACAGATCTCCCCACTAGATAGACCACCAATCAGTTTCAGGTACAAATTTTTTATGACATTACACCTACTTTCTTACATAGGTTCTGGGACACTATAGCTTTATAAGAATAGAAAATTTTTAAGTAGAACAACAGATAACTGAATTCTGTGGAAAAACCACACAGAGACTAGCTTTGCCAGAGCAACAGGAAAAACCTTTTGCCCTAAACCTAACAATATTTAATGAACATTACAAAGACCAAACCCTTTAAGCACAGTTTTTTTTATTAACAAAGAGTAAAGGTTTCTCATTTTTATTATTTCTCTTACCTTTAGAGTTGCTCCCACCCAAAAAGAATAACAGGTGTCGACAGGCTTATTAGGTCTTCCATGATAACCGTTCTGTTGTCTCATTATACACCACCTCTTTATCCTGTTCAATTCTTTTTCTGAAAAAACTTCTTCTAGTTTACCCATCAGGCACAGTGATGCAATGCCACAAAAAGTTGATCCTCCTGTTAATTAAAACCACACAAAACTTTAAACTTATTAGATGTCTAGGAAAATAATATGAAATGATTGAAGAAAAAAAGGGTTAAATAACTCTAGAAAATAGTGAAATAAAAGTAAAATTAAGACAATTAAGTTTACTTTTATTTCACTATTTTATTTACCTTAATTTCACTATTTAAAATAACCACTAAGCACTGGAGTCTTCAATATGAACTTGATGAAATAGAAAAAAAATTTAAAATAATTTAAAGCTGTAAGAACAATTTTTTAATTGAAAAAAGATTTAGAAAGTAGTTCAAAATTATATGGTTAATGGGAGAGTTGAAACTAAAATCTAGAACTCCTACTCCCTGTCTAGTACTCTATCACCTGAGTCTGATTTTAATTCCCTTAAAGACAGTGTATTGCTTATGAATTGAGGTTCCATCTGCCTAAAGCTGCAGACTGATTTTCACATATAACATAAACTAGAAGCTTATATGTCAGCTTAAGAAATTTAAGGAAGAAAAGTTTCAGCAAAGGGAAAGAGAGTGTGAGTGTGTGTGTGTGTGTGTGTGTGTGTGTGTGTGTGTGTGTATTGGGGATGGGGGTAGTGTGGAGAAGAAAACTGTATCTGGAAGTAGATGCACAATACATGTCCATGCTCACTATGGTAGACTGACTAATGCCCCCCAGTGATATCCAGGTCCTAATCCCTGAACATGGGCATGCTACCTTATATGGCAAAAAGGACTCTGCAAATGTGATGGAAGTTAAGGATCTTGAGATGGGGAGATCATCCTGGATGGGGTGTACCCTAAGTGTAACCACAAGTGTCCCTATAAAAGGGGGGCAGAGGGAGATTAAACTATAATCAAAGAGGAGGCATTATGACTATGGAAGCAGAGACTAAAGTGATGAGACAAGAAGTCAAAGAATGTCAGCAGCCACCAGAAGCTGAAAGAGACAAAGGAACAGATTATCCCCTGGAGCCTCCAGAAAAAACCTGCCCTGCTGACATCTTGATTTGAAGCCCTGTAAGATGCAGTTCAGACTTCTGGCCTCTGGAACTGTAAGAGAATAAATTTGTGTTGTTTTATACCCCTAAGTTTATTAAAATGTTATAGCATCAATAGAACCAATATAGTCACAAAGGTAATTACTTTCCTTGGGAAATGAAAAGTCAGTATTTTTCCATAAAGGAAAAAACAACAACAAAAAAAACCCCACCACTTTCCATTGGCATTATCTGCTGTCAACTCCAAACAATTTGAAAATACTTATATTTCCAATTTATTACAACTTGACCTAGTGATTTTTATTAATTCCATCTCTTTAAATAGATTGTTCCTAATATGCCTCGTCCTGTAACTTTCCTTTTGGTGTTACAAATCTTGGCTGTATTCTCTGGCAAAGGAGAAGTGAGCATTCTCTCTAGAAAATGCAAGGCAGCTATCACATTAAAAGGGTCACTGTCAAAAAATATAAATAAATAAATAAAAGGGTCACACTGTAAGAACTATTTAGTCTTCAGAATTTTTCCCAATGGAAAAAAAAAAGGGGGAGATCTATGTTAGTCATGAGTGAATTAAAACAAAAGTAAAACAAATTTATCATAACCTTTTAGAATAATTTCTATTCAGCAACTATCAATCTTATTTCCCCTTCAATGACCTACTAGTTTAAATTTCTCTTTCATGAGAAGTTGGCCATGACTTCAGGTATTATTACATCATTAAATATAAAGCCTCTAAGAGAAAGTACATAATCTTTAAAACTATCTACCAAGAAATAGACACATTTAATTGTTACTCTCCAAAATAACTGTTCAGATTTTTTAAAGCAAACTGGCACAATTCAAAATAAAAATGCTCTTTACTTAGCCCAGATGACCAGATTTTGAAAATGACAATTTCTGAAGTAAGCTTGGTTTCTGAGTAGCCAAACACAGTCATTACAAAGTCTATTCTTTAAGCTAAAATTCACTTATCAACATTTACCCCTGAGAGGTTCCTGTCTAAACAATTTTTAAAAAACAGTTCTAAAAACCTGGACTAAAAGTAGGGTGTTAGAAGAGTGTTAGAAGCAGACACAAAAACAGCAAGAAAAAACACGTAACATTCTGACAATAAGAACAGTAAGAAAAAGCAGGCACAAGAACTCAACTAGAATATCCTTTTGGGGCTAAATAGGATTAGGTCAATGTTCCCTACAAGCTTCAAAAAACTTCGAGAATGTTACATCACTATATATATTAAAGTACAATTTAAGAATTCCTTCTCATAATAATGATCTGAATTCATCAAGAAAAGATTAAATTCTGTTCATTATGCCCTGGTTGAAGAAGGTTATGAAAATAACCTTCTTTATCGAAGGCATGTAAGAGTATGAGAATATTAAGGCACATTCAAATAAGAGAAAGATTTCCACCTGAAATTGCTGAAAGTTTCCCACCTAAAGTGAAATGCTTCAGTTATGTGGATAATTAATGTACAGAGAATACCACAGTCATAAAAAAACCACAGCTGGGAGGGACTGGTTCTCTCTTTACAACCTACCCCAGTTCCTCCAGTTGCAGGGTAAAGGAGGTGTTACTGACTCTGGTTCTGTTTGCTATGCTTTACTTATGTTTAACTTATTGTTCCCATAAGGTTTTAAAGCTCGTTTTTAAGCATTCTCTTAGTATCTATTTGTATATACCAAATAATTCGCAAGAATCTGTGTGCTCTGAAATGTGTAATTTAAGATGGTCAACAAACATACAGCTAAAGTAGAAAGCTAAGTAAACAGGTACACAAATAAGTACACCATTTTACTCTTAAACACCACATGAAAAAGGTAAAGTGAGGTAGATTCAAGGGAGTTGAATGCTTAGATGAAATCAGGCCAAGTAAAGTTTAATACTTCTCTTCTGGATTAAGGAGTAGAGATATTCTAAAAGAATCATGGAATCAAATTAATATATCTGAACTTTTACATTATGAATCTCAAGAGGAAAAGTAATTTCAATCCTAGCGAAGTAGGAAAATCTAATTCTTCAAAAACACATGAACATTTTCCCCTAAAACTGTACTATCATAAAAGAATCCCTAGGATAAACAGAATCATAACATTTGATAATCATGGCCTAGAAGGGTACAATGTGCCTATTTAGTTTTCGTGACAAATGGACTCCAGGCTAAGCAGGTGTTGGAGAACAGCAGTTGAGTTAAAAAGAAAAAGAAAACAGTATATTAGGTAGCATTTAGACTGCAGAATTAGGACAAAAAGCACATGAAACTTGATTAACATCAAACTGTAGCAGAAGTACACATTCTAAATTCAGCCTTCCCAGTTTTGGGATGCAGAGTGGAATACAAGTGTAACTAACTCATCGAATATGTACTGAACAACTGCAATATTCAAGGGCATATGGAGTATGACATAAATAAGACACGATCAGCTTACAACCTAGCAGAGAAGAAAAACAGAAGTAAATGGTACGAACCAAGTATTATGGGAATATAGAAAAGGGAGAAATTGCTTAGGGCTAGGGGGGACAAACAAAGATTTTACAAAGAATGTGACAGTGAAACTAGGCATAGAAAGATGGGTAAAATTTGAAGTTTAAGAAAAGGTAAATGAAGAGAAGTAAAGGGGAAGCATTTCAAGTACAGGAAAAAGAACATTAGCAAAGTCCAGGGGTGAGAAGGCATGTAAGAACATTTGGAGAATACAGTTTCTCTGCAACCTAGAGCGCATGGAAGGGATCTCTCACATGTGTATCTACAAAGCTACGCTGGCACTGGACCACGGAGAACTAAACTAAGGGATTTAAATATGGGCAGAATGGTACTGCTGAACAAGTATAGGGTTTCAAGACACTTACCTGATATGTGAGCCTAGGAGTTAAGTTACTTACCTTCTCTGAGTAAAACGACAATAATCACTGTGGTGGTTTTATACTGTGTTTAACTTGGCTAAGCAAGAACTGTTTCCCAGAATCCCCTTCTTTATATGGTCTGAAGCTAAAGAAATCTGTGTGAGATCTCTAAGGTGGAAGTGAAGCAGTAGCAATTGCCCTGGTTGTGGGCACAGGAGGTAAGAGACAAGGGTAGAGTTACTGTGAGAGTCTAGCTTGCCCTTAATCTCCCATATACTTGGAATCCAAATTCTTTTTACTTCTTGCTCTAGTGACACCAGACCCACCAATGGATGTACAAACAACAGCCTTCCAGTTGCATTCTGGCAGCTGGATGCGCCTGGCTCTCCAGATTCCCCTGCAAGGTCTCACTTGTCCACCTGTGCCAGTGCCTCAGGAGAGCTTGTCAGTGACTCTTCCCTGATCCACCTACTACCCCTTTCAGGGCCTTATTTCTCCATCTTCTTTCACAACCATGTAAAATCTTACTCCTATAATAAATTCCTAGTCTTTAATGTTCATAGTGATTTTGCTTCTGATTGAATCTAACTAATACAAAGATGTCCACTCTCGGAGGGCTAGTGTGAGGATTAAGTGAGAATAACTGTTAGCTGGCAGAGAGCAGCTGCTTAATAAATAAATTATTTTAAGTCTGTAAAAGGTTATAAACTGGTGACTAATGGAGGACTGGTGTGACTGGCAAATTAAGAACAACAACAAAAAACAGAACAGGAGATTAAACACCGCAAATTCTGGATTTCTGCCTCTCTGAAAAATCAGTAGATCAGAATAGTTCTACATTCCTGAAGAGCAAAAACAGACTTGGAAGGAAGGAAAGAGGAGAATGATGGTTTTTAAAAATGTGCAGCTTGAGAGATATAAAGGTAGCTAGCTATGCCTGGCAGGCACACAGAAAGGCAGTATGCAGCTCAGAAGCAACAGTATAGATTTGGAAACAAAGTGTGGGTGCCATCACCCCAGGGATGATTGATAGAGAACCATCTGTTAGTTCATTTAACTATGTGCCTCATGTTACAAGTGTGGGAGATACAACAGTGAATAAAACAGGCCAAAACCTCTGATCTCGCGAGGCATATATTATGTGGAGACAGACAATAAACAAATAAATAAAATAAAAGTGATATGGAGAAAAATAAAGCCAGAAAGGGGGACAGAGAATGGGGTATGTATCTGTGGTTGGTTTGCAATTCTAAACAGAAGGTATGTTTGTGGGTGGTTTGCAATTTTAAAAAGGGAACTTATCCAAAAATATCATTTGAGCCAATACCTGAAAGATGTGAAATGAAGCCAGGTGTTTGCTAGGGACGGGAGTGGAGGATTCTATATAGAAGGAACAGCAAGTATAAGAGTCCTGATATTTAGAAAGATGAATGATCCAAAGAAAAGAAGAAAGTTGGACTAAGATAAAGAGGTGAGAGGAAGAAACAAAAATGGTGAAGGAGCCAGAAACAACTTGTCAGGAAGAAGGACAAGAGGAATTGATACTTCAAGAAAGAAGGGGAAGAGGCTAACAGCTTCATTTGCTTCAATAAATAGAAGATGAGGAATGAGAAAAAGACACTGGATTTGAAATGTAGATCATTCATGACTTTAAAAGAAATATTTCATTTAAGTTGCTGAATCTTACAAAGAAAAATTAAAGAACAAGCCATTTGTGTAGAAGGGCAAATAGTATACCTGGACCATTATTCTAAAAAGATTAATAAAAGGAGAAAAAGGGAGAACACCATGACTTCAGAGTGCCCAATGTGCAGGACTACTTTTTAGAAAGAGGTTTCTCTTGCCAGTGTAGACAGTGATAAGATAGGGAAGGGAGGCTATACCAATGCCTTCTAGAGTAGTACTTCTCAGCCTATCTAACCTCACAGCACACAAGAACATTAAAATGTCTGACATTTGTAGGACACACAGCAGTGACCTGAGGAGCGAGCGCCTGGCACCTAAACAGGAGCTCTAGACACCCACGTCTTGGCTGCTCCAAAGGCTGAGGCAGCAACAGCTTGGCATGCCTATAGCCCATCTGCAGCATAACCTGTACTGTGGTACCTTGAGTTAGGAAGCCCTCCTCTCGGGCTTTAGACCTTAAACTACCAAGACAAAAAGAGTGTAAAAGTAAGATGTAAGCCTTTTGGCATGAACCACAGCCTATCAGTGATGATCTTGCTGGGTGTGATCCTATTCGAGTCATACTGACTCCAAATCACTACTTGTGTGACTCAGCAAGACTTTTTTTCCATCAGAGAGTATCATGTTTGAGGGGCCCTCTCTGTTTCATATCCCAGAGAACGTAATCCCATTTTCTGGGGAAAAATAGTGTCTGTTCCACAGGTCTCCTGCACTGCGAAGTATCTCCTCAGCCTGAGTGCCCATTAACATCCTTTACGATAGTGAGCCCAGACCTCGTCTTCTCAGAAATTTTTATAGAGGCCAGATTTCCTCTTTGTGCAACTACAAGTATATCCCTCCTTACCAAGTGGTGATGACCAGTGACATAATTGCTACTGCCACCCCCAATCTCATATAGACATACACAAGAATTACGATGTCCTAATTATAGTATGGCTTCAGAGGGAAATCCAAGACAGTTTTCTATACGCCCCTCAGTGACACATATACTCTACAAATACCACCGAAGGAGGGAGTGAAAATGTCAGAGAGGGAGGAGGTACCTGATAGGGACAGGTCCTAGGGAAAGCACAAGGAATGTGTTTTAAAAAAATGTTTACACATGGTTTACAGTTTACAAACCAGTTTCCCTCATATCTCTAACAATAATTTTAAAGAAAGATATAATTATTTCTACTTTGTTGATGAGGAAATCCTCAGAGAGATTAAGTAAGGGGCCTAAGCCACGTAGCTAGTGTTAGGGCTGAGACCTGAATACTGATGTGTTCTTTCTACTCTATCGTGCTAGCAGAGGGATGGACACACAGGTGAGTGCAAAAACACTGCTGTGATGATCTGGGCATCCCTGATCTGGGCTCTTTTTTTTTAAAAAAAAAAAAAAAAAAAAAAAAAAAGGAGCATGGAAGTAACATGTACTTCTACATGATATATTCCACTTGAAAGAGTTCAGGCTATTGAAGTTTTGACAAACTAAGGGATTATCGCTCACTCTGGTTCTGCCAAAATTGAGGAAAAGTGTGAAAGGAGAGACTGTATTAATGTACGTAGTGCACATATGCTATGTGGCAAAATGTTTTATCACTATGACTTAGGACAATTATATTAAGGAAGGTAAAAAAATTTTTTTCTTCACAAATTCATTGATTCATGTTTAATATTCTGTATCTAGCTTTTCAGTATTACACCAAAGAAGAAAACGTGCTGTTTCCTAACAATATTTTAAATCATCCCAAGATGTTTTCATGCAACTAACAGCTGAAATGATCACCAGAAAGTACTGTTTGAACATTCTGGTCTGAATAATCTCTGAATGGTTACTGACCTAGGAGAGGCTTGAGTTGGCACAGCAGTGTCAACAGAGAGAAGTAGGAAAGAAGACAGTCAGGCTGCACCAAGAGTTGAGACAGACTTCTGAGGTCCTACATGTTGAAGATACCATGATGTTATTTGGAGAAACAAAAGAAACTACATGTCCATTTAAGTTAAGATGCCTTACCATGAGATTCAAGTCCAGCTCCCTGTGCCAACCCATTGTCATAGGACTGAAAAAGAAAAATATGTTCAGTTTAATAGGGAAATAATAATAAATAAATAAGTTGTCATTATGCTAATTTTTTGTCTCTTGATCTAATTTTATTTCTCCTTTATATTTTTCAAAATATGCACTCTTTCCCACAATGAAATGGATCTAGGCATTTTCAAGTACCTGCTCTTGTCTTATTCACCAAGCCAAATCAGTAAATGTATGCACTAGTCATATTCTGAGAATAGACTGTTCAAAGATGGCACCTACATATTTAATTTCTACCCAATAAGAAGTCCCAACCTTTATTCCTCTCCCACTTGCAAGAATACATGAATTTAAGGAAAATGTAAGGATTTTATACTCCTATAACATTATAAACGCAAAACAAATCTATTTTGAGGCTCTTGGGTAGCCGATGATAATGGTGCCTGCCTAAATTTGAATCTCCCCACATATCCCACAAAATCAAAACAGGATAAGAACAATACAACTACATAAAACTGAAACCTTGTCAAAGCTAGAAGACATGCTCAAGCTTCAAATTTCCTGTCTATAGAAAAAGAAACATCAAATCCCACACTCCTGATATACTTTTGCAGAGAGCAAGGGCAATCTATGAAAACTTGTGAGGAAGAAAGAGGAGGGGCGCTAATGGCAGGTCTGAGATTACCTAAAATCACTAGGAAAAGCCTAAGTGTGAAATACAGGCAATCCTTTCTTTGCACAGTTCCAATATACACAAATTCCAGGTACCCTGGCTTAGTTAAGTAACATAGTATGGTTCAAATTTCAGTAATAACAATATATTAACTGTGAGCAACTGAATAAAGTACAAACTTGCTGCTAGCTCCTCAGTCCACAAACCATTACATACATAACAGATGTGTATCACAATCAGTGACCAATCACGTCACCTTTTTCAAAGTCTGTGAGTAATTGGTCACTGCACATGTTATCAGTTCACAGACAGACAGCAATGTATGTGGCTGTGCTGTCTCTGTGTCTTTTAGTGATAAACCCACATGATGTTTTAAAAAGATAATCAAAAAAGGAGACTGGCTACCAAAGGTGAAAGTACAGTAAAGAAATAAAAAGCAGTAACACTGAAAGTGAAATTGAGATGAAACAGAGTAATAAAAGAAACAGCTATCATGACAGTGCTGGCTGATTGAGACTAGATATGCGGTCAGAAAAATCAAGTGAAGGCGAAATATCTACATAAATGAGGAAAGTGGCTCTGATGAAAAAGATGGAGATGTTCTACAGAAGAGATGCTGGCAAAAACTTCACATAAAAGGAACTCTCAGATATTTCACAACAATGAAAAGGACAGAATGCTGGAAGCTGATACAAACTTAGAAAGGAGTATGATCATTTACCAAGACAGAAAAGATGCCTGCTCCATATTATAAATTATATAATGAGAAGAAGACAAACAGTGCTGTTCAAACTACTATTAATTTTTTTACACAGAAAACACTTTAATTTTCAATATTGCTAATGTTTTAAATTATGATGTAATAAATAAATATTGGTTTTACCATTAAAAAATTCTGTGTACATTTATAACAGTAATAGTTTTTAATGTTTTGGCAAAAAATTATAAAGGTCACAGAACAAGTGTCATTTTTTCCACTGATGATTAAAATCACTTTGCATCATTTCAGCCTGCAAGACCATCATTACAGTCTGGCACTACCAGGCAAAGCGAGAAAGCATGTACTGTAGGAGCTCTGGTAACACTGAACAATGACTACAGAGAAGAGACCGAGGAGAGTGTGCAAGTCAAGGTGGCAGCATTCAATGGGCATAAGTCTGGTGAAGACAGTTAAAAAAGGAAGGGAGAAGGGCCCACTGAAGACCAAATAAATGAAAACTCCAAAGAGCAAAATGCAAAAACCCGGGAAACAAAAGAGAACCTTTCTCCTACCAGAAAATCACAGAACTCACAAATCTTCCCCAATCACTAAACAAACAAACAAAAAGACACTCTAAATTAAAGAAATCATACTTTGTTTCTCTGCATTGAAAAGAGGGCACTCTTAAACTAGGAATTCTTGTAAGAAAAAAAAAATCCACTAATGACTAAACAGAAAAAGACAAATCTACACAAAGTAACTCTGAGATGAAAACACAACAATCAGAATGAAAACATCCCAGTATAGGAATATATGCCTTCACCTCCAAAAAATGGTGATAAAGCAAAGGAAAACTGTAATACGGCACCCCAAACTCAACTGCATATCCTCAAATAAGCATTTGGGAATATGAAAAGAGATTTAACGTTAAAAAATGAAAAGGATAAACAGTAGGAAGAAATAAAAATTAAATGATTTCAGGAAAACACAGTAAGGGACATTTAAGAAAGGCTGAAAACAGCAAAGAGAATAAAAATGAGATAAAGAAGTAAAAAGGGTCAGAGAGAAAGTGGCTGAAATGAAAGATAAGCAGAGAAAGAAAACACACAAAATTGGAATACCTAAAGATAAAGGAGGGGCTTCCCTGGTGGCGCAGTGGTTGCGCGTCCACCTGCCGATGCAGGGGAACCGGGTTCGCGCCCCGGTCTGGGAGGATCCCACATGCCGCGTAGCGGCTGGGCCCGTGAGCCATGGCCGCTAAGCCTGCGCGTCCGGACAGAGGAAGGCCCAAATACCACAAAAAAAAAAAAAAAAAAAAAAAAAAAAAAAAAAAAAAAAAAAAAAAAAAGAAAGAGGAAAAATAATGGACTACAAGCAGGGGTCAGCAAACTGGGGACTACAGGTTAAATCTGGCCTGTGGCCTGGTTTTGTGAAAATGGTCAAACTCATTCCTAATAAAATCAATGCAAATTAAAAACACTGAGATACCATTTTTCACCCATCACATTGGTAAAAATAAAAACTGTGTGACAACACATTCTATTGGTGAGAGTGTGTGGACACAGGCACTCTCATACACTGGTGGGAATATAAATTGGTTCATACCTTTTGCAGAGAAAATGGGCAATACCTGATAAACTTTATGTATGCATTTGTTTTGTTTTTTTTATACAGCAGGTTCTTATTAGTTATCTATTTTATACATATTGGTGTATATATGTCATTCCCAATCTCCCAATTCACCATACCCCCTGCTTTCCCCCCTTGGTGTCCATAATTTTGTTCTCTACATCTGTGTCCCTATTTCTGCCTTGCAAACCGGTTCATCTGTACCATTTTTCTAGATTCCACATATATGCGTTAATAAACGATATTTGTTTTTCTCTTTCTGACTTCACTCTGCATGACAGTCTCTAGGTCCATCCATGTCTCTGCAAATGACCCAATTTCGTTCCTTTTTATGGCTGAGTAATATTCCATTGTATGCATTTACCACATCTTCTTTATTCATTTGTCTGTTGATGGGCATTTAGGCTGCTTCCATAACCTGGCTATTGTAAACAGTGGTGCAATGAACACTGGGATGCACGTGTCTTTTTGAATTATAGCTATCTCTGGGTATATGCCCAGCAGTCCCACTGCTGGGTCATATGGTAATTCTTTTTTTTTTATGTTTGTTTTATTTTTTCATTTTGAAAAAAGCATAACATATGCTTTTTAAAAATTATTTTTTAAAAAACCCTAAAAAAGCATAACATATTTTTTAAAATTTCTTTTATCAAAGGTATATACATCCATCATTTAGAAAGTTAAATGGTACTGAAAAATTTATAACAAAAATTTATAACAAAACTGATTCCCTGCATCATTCCTCACACTCGTCCAGTACCCCTTTCCAGAGGCAACCACTTTTCAGTATTAGGCCATTTCTTCTGGAATATACATCTTGGTGCTTCCAAATAATATGCCTAGATCATATACTGTATTAAATTGTGACTTTTAGACATATTCTATCATTTACTATGGCAGATAAGCATCCAACTCTTACACCCCATTCCCCTCTGTTCCTGTGCCCCATGTTCCGAGGATACTACACTTTGCTTAAATCAAGTTCTGTGATTATGTAACTTGTCTACGAAAATACAATTAACAGTTGAGCATCATGGACTATAGTTGTTTCTTTTCTTATTTTTCCTGAAATTAACTGTTACCTTTTCCCCCATTTGTGTGTTTTATTTTGTACTGACCGTCTAATAGACACACCTTCTGACAGACACAGTCAACCACCATTAGACACCTACCAGTGTCTGTCTTTCTCTTGAATAGAGCCCCCCACTCCTCCACCTTTGTCCTATCTGGGTTGAGTGCTCGCCACATTGTTGCAGAGCTGTCATCTGGGGACTTCCCTTCACTATCAACCTTGGAACTTCCTATGTTTTTCACCTGAGTTGGATTTCTTATCTCTTCCTCTTTCTTGGTTTACTCTTTTGTTTTGGTGGAGAACATCCTCCAGGAGTCGAGGCAAAGAAGGATCTTCTCTTTGCCCCAGTGTTGAGAAATTTCACAATAATGTTCCTGGGTTTGAGCCTATTTTCATCCATTATAATGGGCCCTCAGTGGTCCTTTCAGGATATCTGGAAACTCAGATCTTTCCCTTCTGAGAAATCTTCTTGAACTTTTTTTTAACATCTTTATTGGAGTATAATTGCTTTACAATGGTGTGTTAGTTTCTGCTGTATAACAAAGTGAATCAGGTATATGTATACATATATCCCCATATCCCCTCCCTCTAGAGCCTCCCTCCCACCCTCCCTTATCCCACCCCTCTAGGTGGTCACAAAGCACTGAGCTGCTCTCCCTGTGCTATGCAGCTGCTTCCCACTAGCTACTTTACATTTGGTAGCATATATATGTCAATGCTACTCTCTCACTTCACCCCAGCTTACCCATCCCCTTCGCCGTGTCCTCAACTCCATTCTCTATATCTGCATCTTTATTCCTGTCTTGCCCCTAGGTTCATAAGAAACATTTTTTTCTTCAGATCCCATATATATGTGTTAGCATACAGTATTTGTTCTTCTCTTTCTGACTTACTTCTCTCTGTATGACAGACTCTAGGTCCATCTACCTCACTACAAATAACTCAATTTCGTTTCTTTTTATGGCTGAGTAATATTCCATTGTACGTATGTGCCACATCTTCTTTATCCATTCATCTGCCGACAGACACTTAGGTTGCTTCCATGTCCTGGCTACTGTAAATAGTGCTGCAATGAACACTGGGGTACATGTCTCTTTTTGAATTATGGTTTTCTCAGGGTATATGC
>NC_041221.1:112749344-112829786 GCF_002837175.3 Physeter macrocephalus
CATTGTAGTTTTGATTTGCATTTCTCTAATGATTAGTGATGTTGAGCAGCTTTTCATGTGTCTCTTGGCCATCTGTATGTCTTCTTTGGAGAAATGTCTATTTAGGTCTTCTGCCCATTTTTTGATTGGGTTGTTTGTTTTTTTAATATTGTGCTGCATGAGCTGTTTATATATTTTGCAGATTAATCGTTTGTCCATTGCTTCATTTGCAAATACGTTCTCCCATTCTGAGGGTTGTCTTTTCGTCTTGTTTGTAGTTTCCTTTCTTTTGCAAAAGCTTTTAAGTTTCATTAGGTCCCATTTGTTTATTTTTTTGTTTATTTCCATTACTCTAGGAGGTGGGTGAAAAAAGATCTTGCTGTGATTTATGTCGAAGTGTTCTTCCTATGTTTTCCCCTAAGAGTTTCACAGTGTTTGGTCTTACATTTAGGTCTTTAATCCATTTTGAGTTTATTTTTGTGTATGGTGCTAGGGAGTGTTCTAATTTCATTCTTTTACATGTAGCTGTCCAGTTTCCCCAGCACCACTTACTGAGGAAATTCTTTTCTCCATTGTATAGCCTTGCTTTCTTTGTCATAGATTAGTTGACCATAGGTGCATGGGTTAATCTCGGGGCTTTCTATCCTGTTCCATTGATCTATATTTCTGTTTTTGTGCCAGTACCATACTGTCTCGATTACTGTACCTTTGTGGTATAGTCTGAAGTCAGGGAGTCTGATTCCTCCAGCTTCGTTTATTTCCCTCAAGATTGCTTTGGCTGTTCAGGGTCTTTTGTGTCTCCATACAAATTTTAAGATTTTTTGTTCTAGTTCTGCAAAAAAATGCCATTGGTAGTTTGACAGGGATTGCACTGAATCTGTAGATTGCTTTGGGTAGTATAGTCATTTTCACAATATTGATTCTTCCAATCCAAGAACATGGTATATCTCTCCATCTGTCTGTGTCATCTTTGATTTCTTTCATCACTGTCTTATAGTATTCTGAGTACAGGTCTTATACCTCCTTAGGTAGGTTTATTCCTAGGTATTTAATTCTTTTTGTTGCAGTGGTGAATGGGATCGCTTCCTTAATTTCTCTTTCTGATCTTTCGTTTTAGTGTCTAGGAATGCAAGAGCTTTCTGTGCATTAATTTTGTATCCTGCAGCTCCACCAAATTCATTGATTAGCTCTAGTAGTTTTCTGGTGCCATCTTTAGGATTTTCTTTGTATAGTATCATGTCATCTGCAAACAGTGACAGTTTCACTTCTTTTCCAATTTGTATTCCTTTTATTTCTTTTTCTTCTCTGATTGCCATGGCTAGGACTTCCAAAACTATCTTGAATAAGAGTGGCAAGAGTGGACATCCTTGCCTTGTTCCTGATCTTAGAGGAAATGCTTTCAGTTTTTCACCATTGAGAATAATGTTTGCTGTGGGTTTGTCGTATATGGTCTTTACTATGTTGAGGTACTCTCCCTCTATGCCCACTTTCTGAAGAGTTTTTATCCTAAATGGTGTTGAATTTTGTCAAAAACTTTTTCTGTATCTATTGAGATGATCATATGGTTTTTATCCTTCCATTTGTTAATTTGGTCTATCACATTGATTGATTTGCATATATTGAAGAATCCTTGCATTCCAAGGAAAAGACCCACTTAATCATGGTGTATGATCCTTTTAATGTGCTGTTGGATTCTGTTTGCTAGTATTTTGTCGAGGATTCACAGAGTTGGTTGTAGCAGTCTTTTATGATGCTTTGTATTTTTGCAGTGTCCGTTGTAACTTCTTTTTCATTTCTGATTTTATTGATTTGCGTCCTCTCCCTCTGTTTCATGATGAGTCTGGCTAAAGTTTTATCAATTTTATTTACCTTCTCAAAGAACCAGCTTTCTGATTTATTGATCTTTGCTACCGTTTTGTTTCGATTTCATGTATTTCTGCTCTGATCTTTATGATCTCTTTCCTTCTACTAACTTCGGGTTTTGTTTGTTCTTCTTTCTCTAGTTCCTGTAACCTGCTGTTTTCAGACGGAATGTCCTATAGATATCACTTAAATCTATCTGGTCTATTGTGTCATTTAAAGCTTGCGTTTCCCTATTAATTTTCTGTCTGGATGATCTGTCCGTTGGCGTAAGTAAGGTGTTAAAGTCCCCCACTGTTATTGTGTTACTGTCGATTTCCTCTTTTTAGGTTTTGAATCATCGTGTTTTTGCTGTCATTTGTGTCTAAGTATTTTCTGATTTCCTCTTTGATTTCTTCAGTGATCTCTTGGTTATTCAGTAACATATTGTTTAGCCTCCATGTGTTATTGTTTTTTCCTTTTTTTCTCTGTAATTTATTTCTAATCTCATCGCGTTGTGGTTGGAAAAGATGCTTGATATGATTTCAATTTTCTTAAATTTACTGAGGCTTGATTTGTGACCAAGATGTGATCTATCCTTGAGAATGTTCCATGTGCACTTGAGAAGAAAGTGTAACCTGCTGTTTTCAGACGGAATGTCCTATAGATATCACTTAAATCTATCTGGTCTATTGTGTCATTTAAAGCTTGCGTTTCCCTATTAATTTTCTGTCTGGATGATCTGTCCGTTGGCGTAAGTAAGGTGTTAAAGTCCCCCACTGTTATTGTGTTACTGTCGATTTCCTCTTTTATAGCTTTTAGCATCTGCCTTATGTATTGAGGTGCTCCTATGTTGGATGCATGTATAATTGTTACTACCTTCTTCTTGGATTTTGGTCCCTTGATCATTAGGTAGTGTCCTTTCTTGTCTCTTGTAACATTCGTTAAAGTCTAGTTTACCTGATATGAGTATTGCTACTCCAGCTTTCTATTGATATCCACTGCACGCAATATCTTTTTCCATCCTCTCACTTTCAGTCTGAATGTGTCCCTCGGTCTGAAGTGGGTCTTTTGTAGACAGCATATATATATGGATCTTGTTTTTCTATCCATTCAGTGAGCCTGTGTCTTTTGGTTGGAGCATTTAATCCATTCACATTTAAGGTAATTATCAATATGTATATTCCTATTTCCTTAATTGTTTGGGGTTTGTTTTTATATCTCCTTTTTTTCTCTTGTGTTTCCCACTTAGAGAAGTTCCTTTAGCATTTGTTGTACAGCTGGTTTGGTGGTGCTGTATTCTCTTAGCTTTTGCTTGTCTGTAAAGCTTTTGATTTCTCCATCGAATCTGAATGAGATCCTTGCCAGGTAGAGTAATCTTGATTGTTGGTTGTTCCCTTTCATCACTTTAAAATATCATGCCACTCCCTTCTGGCTTGTAGAGTTTCTGCTGAGAAATAAGCTGTTATTTTCTTAATTGTTTGGGGTTTGTTTTTATATCTCCTTTTTTTCTCTTGTGTTTCCCACTTAGAGAAGTTCCTTTAGCATTTGTTGTACAGCTGGTTTGGTGGTGCTGTATTCTCTTAGCTTTTGCTTGTCTGTAAAGCTTTTGATTTCTCCATCGAATCTGAATGAGATCCTTGCCAGGTAGAGTAATCTTGATTGTTGGTTGTTCCCTTTCATCACTTTAAAATATCATGCCACTCCCTTCTGGCTTGTAGAGTTTCTGCTGAGAAATAAGCTGTTAACCTTATGGGAGTTCCCTTGTATGTTACTTGTCATTTCTCCCTTGCTGCTTTTAATAGTTTTTGTTTGTCTTTAATTTATGGCAATTTGATTACTATGAGTCTCAGCATGTTTCTCCTTGGCTTTATCCTGCCTGGGACTCTCTGCACTTCCTGGACTTGGGTGGCTATTTCCTTTCCCATGTTAGGGAAGTTTTAGACTATAATCTCTTCAAATATTTTCTCGGGTACTTTCTCTCTCTCTTCTCCTTCTGGGACCCCTATAATGCAAATGTTGTTGTGTTTAATGTTGTCCCAGAGGTCTCTTAGGCTGTCTTCATTTATTTTCATTCCTTTTTCTTTATTCTGTTCCACGGCAATGAATTCCACCGTTCTGTCTTCCAGGTCACTTATCCGTTCTTCTGCCTCAGTTATTCTGCTCAGTTGATTCTGTCTAGTGTAGTTTTTATTTGTTTTTGTATTGCTCATCTCTGTTTGTGTTCTTTAATTCTTCTAGGTTGTTGTTAAACATTTCTTGCATCTTCTCGATCTTTGCCACCATTCTTTTTCCGAGGTCCTGGATCATCTTCACTCTCATTATTCTGAATTCTTTTTCTGGAAGGTTGCCTATCTCCACTTCATTTAATTGTTTTTCTGTTTATCTTGTTCCTTCATCTGGTACACAGTCCTCTGCCTTTTCATTTTGTCTAAATTTCTGTGTAGGTGGTTTTTGTTCTGCAGGCTGCAGGAATGTAGTTCTTGCTTCTGCTGTCTGCCCTGTGGTGGATGAGGCTATCTAAGAGACTTGTGCAGGCTTCCTGATGGGAGGGACTGGTGGTGGGTAGAGCTGGGTTTTGCTCTGATGCACAGAGCTCAGTAAAACTTCAGTCCACTTGTCTGCTGATCTGTAGGGCTGAGTTCCCTCCCTGTTGGTTGTTCGGCCTGAGGCGACCCAGCACTGGAGCATACAGGCTCTTTGGTGAGGCTAATGGTGGACTCCGGGAGGGCTCATGCCAAGGATTACTTCCCAGAACTTCTGCTGCCAGTGTCCTTGTCCCTGCGGTGAGCCACAGCCTCCCCCCACCTCTGCAGGAGACCCTCCAACACTAGCAGGTACGTCTGGTTCAGTCTCCTATGGGTCACTGCCCCTTCCCCCTGGGTCCTGATGCGCACACTACTTTGTGTGTGCCCCCCAAGAGTGGAGTCCTGTTACCCCCAGTCCTGTCAAAGTCCTGGAATCAAATCTCGCTAACCTTCAAAGTCTGATTCTCTGGGAATTCCTCCTCCCGTTGCTGGACCCCTAGGTTGGGAAGTCTGACGTGGGGCTCAGAACCTTCACTCCAGTGGGTGGACTTCTGTGGTGTAATTGTTTTCCAGTTTGTGAGTCACCCACTCAGCGGTTATGGGATTTGATTTCACTGTGATTGCGCCCCTCCTACCATCTCATTGCAGTTTCTCCTTTGTCTTTGGATGTGGGGTATCTTTTTTGGTGAGTTCCAGTGTCTTCCTGTCAATGACTGTTCAGCAGTTAGTTGTGATTCTGGTACTCTCGCTAGAGGGAGTGAGTGCATGTCCTTCTACTCCGCCACCTTGAACCAATCCCCCCGTATGCATTTACTTTTTGATCAAGCAATTCCACTGCTAGGAATTTATTCTGAAGTTATAGCCCCAACAATACACAAGCACACATGCAGAAGGTATGAATTTCAACAATGTTCACATTTGGAAAATATGTAGCCTATATATAGAAGAGTTGGAAATAGCTATGACATGTGCACGTGATGGAGTACTACAAAACTGTTCCAAAAAAATGAGGAAAATTTCTATGACCTGATATAGAGTGGTTTTCAAGCTATATTGTTAAATGAAAAAAGCAAACTGCAAAAAAGTACTCTTTTGAGTAAGAAAGCAGAAATAAAAATGTACATATCTGTTCATCAAAAAGAAGTACAGGGAGGCCTAACCAAAAACTAATGAGAACGTTTACCTACAGAGTGAATGGGAACAAGGTGGTAAACATGGGAGTTAGGAAGGGGGTGGATAGAAGGAACAGGAAGCCCTGTGAGTTACACATCTCTGAATATAACTTTTTGTATAGCTATGACTTTCAGAACCGAGTTAATATTTCACATATTAAGGAAATAAAATAGAATCTAAACAGAAACAAACAACTTTATTTCAAATAAATTAACATAAACAAACTAAAGGTTGGGGGTGGAGGGAATAAAAGAAGTAACTCAAGTGTTTCTTAAATATAACATTTTGACTATATACCTTCAGGCTCTAAACAAAAGGAACCAATGAATTCTGGACAATAGCAGCCAGGTTTGTCACTGTCTGAGAAGGGAGTTACAAATGAAAAGAGGAAGGTTAAAATGAACCTAGTGGTATTGGATTAAAATTTGAGGTATTAGTGTGAACTCATGGTTTTTGACTGATTGATAGATAGAGAAAAAGATATAGATGTGTATAAGTGTATAAGGGGGATGTCTGTGTATACATATATACATTTCCTGCCTCTGAGAGAGGGGCTAGAAGCAGTGATATCCCAGTACCAATAAGCACATTTTGTGCCCAAATCGTGGTTTCTAAACACCACCCTCCAATAAGAACTAGAACTCCTTGAAGAAATGACCGATTTCAGGACTGAGGCTGGGAAATTAAACTATGAACCTGGACTATCTTGTGCCAGAAGACAAGGAGGTGCTCAAAGAATGAAGGGGACATATCAAAAGGGCACAAGGGGTTTTTGCTGGGTGAAGGGGTTTTTGCTGGCTGAATCTGGGACAGCATCAAAATAAATAATGATAGTTACAGATAATAACCCAATGAGTAAAACAAGAATCTAGAGTGCCTGTTAAAATTAAATAAATAAGTAAGTAGATAAAGGTGAAGGGAAAGCTTCTCGTAACTGTAGAATTTTAACTGATTATTACAGAATGAATGATAGAGCTGGAAAATCATTAATGCATACTAATACTAGTGGATAAAAGTTTGATGAGGGACAGGATATTTATACAGTCTGCAAGTATCTCACCATGAGATACTAAATAATTACAAAGGGAAAAATGCTAACTTTACAAAGGAAAATCTGGCATACACCACCTTAACCAAGTGATTAAAGTTAACATCACCAATAATAGAGCAAATCAACATGTTGTACCTCCAAATACAATGCACTGAGAAGAACATGGTGTTACTTCTGCAATATTCATGCCAAAATGCATTTCTCCCACCTTTGTCTATAACATATATCTCCTTTCCTCTTAAAACTCCTTTTATGAAGCAGAAACTAACACACCATTGTAAAGCAATTATACTCCAATAAAGATGTTAAAACTCCTTTAAAGGTTTTCTCTTTCTGCCTCCACAGGCTTTTAAAAACCTGTGCTATTATAGATTCTATAAAGTCTGATTCACATTCACACATTCAATTAAAAATAACTCCATTCCTCTAAGAACTTACATTTTTGTTCTGAAATATGGACTAGTAAAAGTTGAATTAACAGCCTAAAATATTCTAATCTATAAAAATTTCATATTTAGGAAGTAAATTAGACCTGGGAAGCAGCACTTCTATTTCTCTGGTTGTATATGAGAGACCAAAATGTAGAGCAAAGGATAGTTCTGGCTGACACTAAACTAAGTTTTCCTTACTATTGTTGATAAAAAGACTAAATTGTATTGTGTGAAAGAATAAAATTTCTACTTGATATTCTCCTTAAAATAAACCTTAGATTAAAAAAAAAAAAAAACCCACATAAAAGTATTAAGAAACCAAAAGTGATCCAAAAATCTATTGTCAGCCCAGTCAATCTTGCTAGTCAAAATGGCTTAAGGAACTCACACCTCACACCCAATATAGGAATAATCTCACCAAGGGCACTGTAATTCTCTTGTATGCTTGGCTGCGACTTCCCAATGATCCCTACTAAGATAGGTTATCAACATTTACCTTTGAGATTTTACTATTTTTTGCTTCTAAGGCTGACCAATCTCTTTCTGCTAAAGACAGTTTCTTTGGACACAATCAGATTACATTTAAAATTTAATGGCTAAAGAGTCAAACTTTCCTTGAATATTATTCTTAAATGGCTATTCTGATATATGATGTACCCAGAAAGCAATCTTATTATCCTTATTTCCAAATTATTGCTAGAAGAGATGAGGCATGCCCCAGCCCCCATATATCAGCAGTAATAACTTAAAACAAAGAGTCAATTTATCAACATAACTCACCATACTTCTTCTAATATAGTTGATGGCTTTTTTCATATCCATGCCAGACCAGTTGTTGAGCATATAGCAAATACAGGAAGCACAGTATACAAATCGCATGTCATTTTCACTGCCTTCAGGTACTGCACAAAAACTGAAAATAATAACCATATGATTTACTGTACTATAATTTATTTTTTTGTAGGGGGTTAGTTAGAAACACCTACTTCATGTCTTCACTCACAGAAAAAGCTATCACTAAAATACAGATTTAAAAACCATATACTGGGCTTCCCTGGTGGCGCAGTGGTTGAGAATCCGCCTGCCGATGCAGGGGACGAGGGTTCGTGCCCCGGTCTGGGAAGATCCCACGTGCCACGGAGCGGCTGGGCCCGTGAGCCATGGCCGCTGAGCCTGTGCGTCCGGAGCCTGTGCTCCGCAAGGGGAGAGGCCACAACAGTGAGAGGCCCGCGTACCGAAAAAAAAAAAAAAAAAAAACAACCATATACTACTTGTATTATTCAATAAAGGACTATTAATTTAAATAATATAAAACTATCTCTAAATCAACACTGTACTCCCAAGTTCGACTTCTGGGTAGCTTAACACACTACCACAGTTACTCTTTCCCAGATGCCACCACTCAGAGTAAGTTTCTTTGCTCTCAGCCATGGAAAGCTATGGCACAGTGGCTTGAGAATTAATAGCAGAATAAGTAGCAGGGACCTACTGGGTAGTATGAAATTCTCAAGCCCAAGTTCTGCTTATGTGAAATTTCTTCTCAATGTATATACAGATAACCATTAATTAAGTGATATTGTTTTAATTTAATTTTCACATATTTAATTAGTTTTAGAGAAGTACATAATAGTTTATATTTCATATCTATTCTTTTATTTATAAATAAGGATAAGATAGCAGTGACCAAAGACTATAATGAAATATTGAGAAATTAGTCACATGTACTTCCTGAGGTAAATATTTAGTTTTATAGTATTTCCAATTAATGTCAATTTACCTTATATGTTTCCACTAATTTTCCCCTCATCAACAGCAGTGTTTTTAAAATACTGACAGGAAAATAGAGACAGCAGTAGATGGAGTACAGATATAACAACGTGGCAAGATTTGTTTGCAAAGTCTCTTTTTAGACAGCATCACTAACGCTTTATCACTTCCTAGACTTAAAAAAAATGTTTCACCTTAAAACTCTTTTTATGTTAGACACACCACTCAAACCATCAAATATTAATAAACTCACTACTTTTTCTATCCTTTAATAATATCACAGAAACTACCTATACTAGAATATAATATTCAATGTTCATCCCTTTTTCCCACATCACTATGTCTTAAGGCATAAAAGTTTAGACTAAATGTATGTCTGCTTCAAAATGTCCACTTTTTTACCCAGAAGGTAAATTAAGGTAGATCCTAATCCTGAAACTATTAAACCATTTATTTATGGATCTATTATCGCCTTTAAAAAAAAAGAAAAATGAACTAAGAAAGAATGGAATTGTTATTGTGATTACTTTTATTTTCAGTCACATAAATATTTCACTGATTAGGCACTTAAACCGTATGTATACAGTGTTCTAATAAGAGTTTATGATAAACTCTACAATTCTAGTATAGTATTATATCTATTTTTAATTCCAAATGATTTTTCTTAAAAAAAGACAAGTAACAAAGAATGACCCATACCTTCCATCTTCTAGCTGAAGGGCTCTCAAGCCTGCTAAGCAAGCTTCTTTATTTACTCGGCTTAGGTCATCTCCAAGAATAACTAAGCATGAAAGGCCAGTGTAGGTCATTGCTATGTGGCCACTATCATAAGGATGAGCTGTTCCAGGATTCTAGATTGAAAATTAATATAATGTTAATTAGAAAACTGAAATGAGATCTTATTTCATTATGCAATTTGACAAGAGGTTTCAGTAAACAGTAAAATTAAATGTTGTTTATACTGATTTGCATAGACATTTGATAGAGACAAACAAAACTCAATTTCGTGTATGTCTCAACGTAAGTATTACTGCATACTTTCCAGGCTACATAATTTTCAATTTTATCCTCAAGTTTATGGAAGTAGATCTGATATTCAAATAAACCAAATTATTTCAACTTCCTATATGACCAACCATATCATTTATAATTTAAGTCTTAAAAAGTTAGAAAAGCATGTAGAAATAATTGTTTATGCTCTACAAATTCAAATTAAATACCACAGTAGTGATCACCATTTAAAAATCCTACAAAACAATACAGTTGAAAAACATTATTCTATTCTCATATGGTTTAATTATTTGAGTCTCTAATATTAACACTTAGAATAACAAATGACAAAAAAATGCAAAGAAGAGCTCAAGATACTAATATTGAAAAATTCTCTAGAAATAAAAGTCTAACTTTTAAAGTTTAAATTACCAAATGAGTATTGATTGCAAAAAGTCTTTTGTGAAGACTGTTAGACTAGTAAGTGTCCAGGCAGAGCTGGGGAGTCAAACTAGGAAACTCATATAACCAGAATATTTATTGGATTAGTTTCACTGATTTGACTGTTTCAACAAAACTATCAAGTTATCAAAGATCTCTTAAGGTTTATAAATTATGTGACTCCTTGTAGGAAATCCTGTAGACTCTAGTTGGCACTGGCATAGATAAAATTAATTTAAAAACTTATTAAAGTAAAAATAAAAATATAAAACCAAGTAACTTTACATTCTGCAATACACAAAGCATTTAAAGTTTTATAATTATTTTCAAATAGTCAGCCAATCCTGTTCGGTTATTTTAAAAAGATGATGTCACT
This sequence comes from Physeter macrocephalus, assembly GCF_002837175.3. NCBI lineage: Eukaryota > Metazoa > Chordata > Mammalia > Artiodactyla > Physeteridae > Physeter > Physeter macrocephalus. The sequence goes on from NC_041221.1 coordinate 112,759,920, forward strand.
TAAAAAATGTAAAATTTCACATTGTACTATTTCTCAGTTTAAGAAAGTTTTAATTTTGATAGAATAAGAGTGCATTTTAAATTCATCTTTCTCACAGGATTTCCTTCTGTTTTAGTTTGGGCTCATCAATAATTGCTTCAAATGCTAGAATAACTGTCCATAACACTAGAAAGTTAAAATGAAGCTTGTACCAAGATTTTGGTTAAAATAGACTCCTCTGCTTTCTACAATAAATGTTAACTTCTACACTACTGTAAGGCATCAAATCCTGGCTCTACTACTCACTGCTGCATTTTCTCATTCTGGAAAATGGAGATATTAATACCTATTTCACAGGGTTACTGTGAAGATTAAATAAAATTACTGTCTATACAGATGCTAGTTATCTTACTGATGATGATGCAAGTGCAAGGCAAATATCAAAAGGGCCACTACTTCTTTGGAGTCATGACTCAAGGGTCTTGAAACCACTAGTGACTTAATCAGAATACTTTGGTGCTCACTGACCTTCTGTAGTTCTTCACAGAATAAGTTTGCAAAGGTGTTCAATATCCTCTATAATCTGAACTCACCCCATCTATCCAGCCTTACATATACAATTCCTTATATGGTCTCACAAATATGACAAGCAAATTTTCACTGTGGTATTTCTTTCATTCTGAGCTCCTCCTTAGAACTCAAGCTTTAATACTCCTGGATATCCTATTCCACATTTATAATCGCCTTCTTAGAAATCCTGTATCATTTCATTTTTTAGTACTCAAACTAAATATCTGCTATGTTAAAAGCACTGTGGGGAATCCAAACAGAAATCAAATGTGGACCTTAACCTTGAAGGGAGAAGAGGGGCTACCTGAATAAGTACAGTACCAAGTAGGATGCCATATGTGTCATGATGGAGATACAATAATACATGGATAAAGGATTGTTTTCTGCAGCAGAAGAGGAGCTTGGTTAGGTACAGATGAAGAGGAGGCATTACAGGTAGAATAAAAAGTAAAAGGAAAGCAGAGAAGGAAGATTCCAGGCTATGTAGTATGTGTTAAGGACAGTACATAATTTAATAGAGAATATGGGATTTGTTGAAGGAAAACAGTGAGAAAAGGGGGTTGAGAAGATCCATTAGTGTTTCTCAAAAAGTGTTCTATGGCCACTAAAGGTCCTGGACATTTTTCAGGTAAGTGAATGGCCCACAGGTGGTTTCAGAAGAAAAAGCAATGATACTATTTATATACTGTATTGGAAAATCGTATGTGCCTCCTCAGATTCTCTTGGCTTCATCTGTCTCCTGGATTCTCAGCCACCACCCTAAGTGACAGCTCCCTGTGGCCCTATATGATTCCACCTAGAGTCTCTAGCTCCCTCTACCGCTCCAGATTCAGACCAATGCAACACAGGATGGAGCGGGACCTAGTTTCCCCAGAAAATGCCAGGGTCTCGATGAATTAAGGGCCCAAAATGGGTTTCAGGACTCTGTGAATCAAAGGCAAAAAATGGTTTCTTCTTACATTTTACCCTTTGGTTTCGAAAATGCCTTGGGAGGGGGTGAGAGGAGTAAGAGGGCTGTCTCTTAAAAGTAATGTTATCAAAGAACTGTTTTACCCCAACAAGTGTAAGTATACATCTGTATAGGGTATGGTGCTGTATAATGGTCATTATTATCAGTGTCATGACTTTTAGATATCCTGTCCATTATGACTAAATGGAGAGCTACCTCTATTCAGGACTGGCTTAAGTTGGAAAGTATTACTTGTATGGGGAAAAAGGACAATTTTTATGGCGCCTTAGTTTCTAGATTCTCTGTTAAAAGCAATTGGCATACATGATTGGAGACACCTTAGCAAAGTCATATGACTTTGACACAGGCATGCTGGTCTACAGCTTAAGGCAGAGGAAGAAAGTTGAAGCAGTGCCTCTATCAAATCATGTCACCTTTTCCAAAATCACTGCTATTTATTCCAAAATTTTGAAGCAGAGTATGGAGAAATTGGCAACATGTCATTTACCTTCAGCTTAGAAAGGGATGTAAATCTTGATGTACTCAGTGTAGCCAGATATTGGCTTGTAACCATTATATAAGCAGACTGACCCCCATCAAGGAAAAAGTTTCTATTTTGTGAGGTCTCTTCCCACAAAATGATGAAGTTTTTCTCCGCCTTCTATTGTAGAAAAATATTTTATACACAGATGAAACACCTACAAAAGTTTGTATGGGGTCTGCTTCTTTGAAGAAGAAAAAAAGCTTCTCATATGTTAGGATTCACTGCTTTCTATACCTGCATGTGCTGGTATGAAAGCCTCTGCCTATAACCCTGAAGACAGTCTGCCTACCATCAGGAAGGTCATCATAATTCATCACTACTTGGGTCTCCAATCACTGCTTAGCAAGAGCTTTCTCTTTCATTCCTAAGAAATGTGAACCAAATATAAAGTCCTTCTGTAACACATGGTTCACTGGTTTCTTAGAGAACAAGTATCATGTTCTTGAGTGCTTTATTTCCATCTTCTCCAAGAAATCACCAATAATTTTTACACACACACACACACACACACACACGATACTAAGAAAGACATAATTTTTTAACAACAGGAACTTCTGTTCATTTATATACTGTGCATTCTTCCAGGAAGTAAGGTGGGTATAGCTTTCCCTTAAGAAGTTCCAGTTCATAACACACAGTTTATTAGACACTATTTAGCTACACTGAAACTTGGAGGCCTGGTTCTTTCTGTTACTTTCTTAGTTTTCTTTCTTACTAAAATCTCTCCACTCGCTCTCCTCCTTCCTCCTAATGCAAAGAGAACTAACCTTTGATGGATTGAATGGAATACCCAGGTATGAAGAGCCTCGGAAACCACAGCGATTTAGATTTGATCCTGGAAAATAAAAATATGTACTTATTTAAAGTGTACCTTATTTTTGTACAGATTCTAAAGCAGTTCAGTTATACAGTCTCTCAGAAACAGAGTATTTTAGTACCAAAGTTTTGTCACTGTCTCCCTTTTTATGCTAGACAACACTGAATGTCTGCTCTAGGAGCTTTATGGGAATTTCTTCATTTAATTTCCAAACCAGTCCAAACCAAAACAATGACCTCCTACCAGGTACCTTTAATTTAAGCCTAACTCACTGAGCACAAAATGCTTTCGTACTTTTCCTAAATGACCATTTTCATGTGATCAACATATTCAATCCCTCATGCTACAGAATAGAAAGCAGAAGCCCAGATGTTAAGTGACATGTTCAAGGTAATAGGTGGTTAGCAACATAAAAGGATCTAGAAACCTAATGTCCCATCCAGTGCCTTTTTACTTTAACTCACGGCTTCTTTACAGGGGAGCAAGGTAAAGGTATAAACTGCTCTACAGTCACAGAAAATATATGTACTTTGTATTTTAGTATTAGACCTTCATTCTAAGTCCAATACTTTGCTTTGAAGTACAAAAGAACACTGTAAGTTAGCACTTAGTCTCTAGTTATTCAAAGTATGTTTACTCACACTGATATTTTTCCTACCTAAAATTTTTCATTTTTCAAGATGTCAGTGGAATATAACTGGGTACTTAACAAAGAAAATATCTACATCCATGAAAAGGGAACTCTTGTGACTACTGGGGGGAATGTAAATCGTTGCAGCCACTATGGAAACCAGTATGGAGGTTTCTCAAAATATTAAAAACAGAACCGCCATGATCCAGCAATTTCACTTCTGGGTATATATATCCCCCCAAAAATGACATCATTATCTCAAAGAGATATCTGTACTCCCACGTTCACTGCAGCATTATTCACAACAGCCAAGACGTGGAAACAGCCTAAGTGTCCAACGATGGACGAATGGATAGAGAAAATGTGAGCTATATACAGATAAAATGTCATATGTGTTACACATACACAGACACAAACAGACACACACACACGGTAGTATTATTCACCCATCAAAAAGACGGAAATCCTGCCTTTTACAACAACATGAATGAGCCTTGAGTGCATTATGCTAAGTGAAATAAACCAGACAGAGAAAGACATATAGTGTATGTTCTTACTTACATGTGTAATCTAAAAAAGCTGAACTCATAGAAATAGAGAATAGAATAGTAGTTGTCAGGGCTGGCAGCGGAGATGTTGGCCAAAGGGTACAAACTTTTAACTAAGATGAATAAGTTCTGGGGATTTAATGTTATGTACAGCATGGTGATTATAGTTAACAATACAGTATTGTATACTTGGAAGTTAAGACCTTAAACAGTAGACCTTAAATTTTATCACCACCACACACACAAAAAGGCAATTATGTGAAGGGAATGGAGGTGTTAACTAACCTTATTGTGGTAATCATTTCACAGTATATATGTGTATCAAATAATCATGCTTACACCTTAAATTTATATATATGTCAATAATATCTCCAGAAAGCTGGAAAAAAAAGAAATTAAAAAATATAAATGAAAAAAATGGTCATACCCACAGTAAGAAAATAATTATGGTTTTGAGAACTATTATAAAATCAGCATGATAAAAATAGAAGGTAGGAACAGAGTACCAACAGACTGTACATGCATTGCTAATAAAAAAATCAAGTTGACTTAAAAACAGGTTCCGAGGTGAGGAACTAGCTTCATATCTCTTATGACTGGTACATGCCTAATCATAATAACTGGTCTGCAGGTACTATAAACTATTCAGCTTTATACCCCCTGAAATACTTACAATAGCAGCTTATATATTAATTCTTTGAGTAATTTAGGAAACTATCCCTAAATTTAAAACTCTCCACCAAGCATTTTCCCCATTAACAAAAAAATTATTTAAAAAAGAATGCTATCTAATGGTGATAACGATTTTGATGAACATGGTTCTCTTATCTTTGCTTAAGAATTTTAAATTGGTAAGCCATTTAAGACTTGCCAATATATAATGAGTTATAAAAAGGCTCATACCTTCTGACTGGTAATGATGCACCTGAAAATCCACTCCAGTAACTTCAAATATGAGATGGAAGCACCCACTATAGTATTATGATGGTAAAAATTTTGAAGTGACACAAAAATCCAACAGGTTAAATATAACATACTATACTCAAAGGAACATTATACCACTATTAAAAGTAATGATTAGGGAAAACTACATAGTAACATGGAGAAATATATATGTTCAAGTTAAGAGAAAAAGCAGGATACAAAAATATATGTGTATTATGTTTATAATTAGGCGAAGTAGGCTTATCATCAAAGCCTGGAAGAGAATAAATAAAATAATACTGTGTGGGAGGATATGAATAAAGGTGAATTTTGTTCTCTTTATTAGTCATTGTTGTCATCACAAATTACCACAAACTTAGCAACTTAAAACAACATCCATTTATCATCTCACAGTTCTGTAAGGTCAGAAGTCCAAGGCAGGTCTCACCAGGCTAAAAATCAAAATGTTGGTAGGGCTACATTCCTTATTAGAGACTCTGGGGAACAATCTGCCTCCAAGTTCATTCAAGTTATTTGGCAGAATCAAGTCCCTTACGGTTTTAAGACTAAGGTCTCCATTCCTTTGCTAGCTGTCAGCTGGGAGACCCCCTTAGCTCCTAAAGGGCACTCTTGCCATTTCTTGCATCTGGGCCCCTGTATCTCAGAATCAGCAATGGCGCTCAAATCCGCCTCATGCTTAGACTCTCTCTGGCTTCCCCTTCTGCAGCATCTCTCTTTTGCCCTCTTTCACCTGCATTTCTCTGACTCTTCTGACTTCTTATCTACTAAGGGCTTATGTGATTATACTGTGCCTGTATGTATAACACTCATCAACAATCTCCACATTTTAAGGTTAGCTAATTAGTAACCTTTAACTTCACCTGCAAAATCTGTAGAACTCAGTGTTTGATTAAATAACCAGGGAACAGGAATTTTGGTGGGAGAGGGGGCAACATCTTTAGAATTCTGCCTAATACTCGTTCCATACTCCAAATTGGATGTAACACTGTACTTTTAAAATATAAAATTAAATTATCCCTTCCTTACCAAGCCATGGGTGCCTTTATCCTTTTATCGTCACTTGTTTTAATCCATCTTTAATTGGGCGAGGGGTAGCGTCAAAAGGTGTATTTTCCTAGGCCCTATATTTGATCTGATGCCTAAAATGTTTTCCTACTATGACTTAAATTTTTGCAATCAGTTTTATTTCCTTCAGACTGCCTTTTTAAAAGTTATCCTTTCAAGCTACTGATTTGCTGATAGTTTTCTATGAAAATCAAATCCTATTTCTACTTTTGATGGAAGAAAGCTCTGATTCCATGTTTCAGGTCTGAGTTTATACTTCCCTTAGGAAGCCTTTCTGGAGCCCCCACTAAGTTAGTTAGGCTAAGTAACTTATAACTTAGTTAGCCTCTGTCAGCCTTACAGAGGCTGACATATAGTAGGGGTTTAATAAATATGTTTCTCAATGAAATTATTTCCTTAGAAATAAATGAATGGCATTTCTATTTGCTCATTTCTATGTTTTTATATTACTTAAATTATTAACTTTTCTGAAAAGTAGCAGAAATATTGATGCTCAAAAATACCACATAAGGTTAGGAGCTGTGGCATGGACACTTGGAATCAAACTCAATATCCTATTCTTGCTAGCACTGTGTTCTATAGGCAAGTAGCAACCTCTCTGAGCTGGTTCCCTCCATTTTTGAACTAGGAACAATAATACACTACAATCAATATTTAGCAGGGTTCTTCTAAAGGTTCAAGGGCATGTTTAGATGGTGTGCAGCACAGTGACTAAGGCTCAATAAATAGTAACCATTTAACATCAGCTAATTAGATGTTATCAAAAGTGAAATAGGAGAAAATTAACAGCTTCTGTTACAATTTACCAAGGAAAGTTTCTTTAAAATAAAAATACCTTTTCTTCCATTTTCAAAATGGAGTACATATCATCATCTTAAAAAATTCATTAGGCCATTCTTTCTGGTTCCTGTCAATATTTGTCTGCTATAGTGCATTCTTTTATAATTCTAGTAAGCTTACCTATTCATGATAATTATTAAAGTATAAACATGCAATTTATTCCAAATTTACGACTGCATGCATTTTCAGGATACAGTTTAAACCTCTTTAGAGGTTTTTAGATCGCGCCATCTAGTGTTCCTATTCAGTAGTAACGAAGCGAACAAAGTGTGATCTGGCTGACCAACGGAATCAAGTACAGTTTGGAAAAATATAGATGCTCTTGGGTCCTAACCTCGGCCCACATCAAAACTCTCACAGTAGGGCCTGAACAATCATATATAAGAAAGAAAAATAATCCCTGTCTGATACACAGTCAGAATTGAGAACCACTGATTTGGTGAATGCATCCATAAAGTCAAACTAGTTTCCTTGTTTTATGGAAGCAGTCCAGATAGCTATGTATCAAAAAAACCCAGATTACTTTAAAAAATGAAACTGGGTCGATGGAAAGAAAAGGAAAAGAGCAAAAATGGGCATATGCAGATGGATATAATACATATATATGTATTTATGTGTGAGCATGTAGAGGGATGTGTTATTAGAGAATATAACATGTTTAGCTATCAACCATAAGGAAAACAATCCCTTTATCTGCATGCTTGCATATGAAAGACAATTATTAAGCTACAAGGCTGACTCTTGCTTGATGACTGGGTCATATCTCATTTACAACCTAGGATTTTACTACTAAGCTCATATAAACACCAATTATATGTCAAGCATCACAAAGACAATGCATTTAGATATTCTCTAAAAAGCAAAGAAAATGATTATAAACCCGTAGAATGTAAAACTTTAATGAGTTTTAAAAGATCTATTTTAATCAGCAGAGTTATTTTGCTTTTCATAAGAAAATGAGTTTCCCCTCTTTTAGGAGAAAATTTTATTGTGAATGATAAAATAAAAATACATTAAAAAATCATATTTAGGTGCTTCTAATAAAGGATAACTCTTGCGCTAAAATATATTACTAATGGTGGTCATGCTGCTTAAATATAGTTCAAAACTTGTTTTGGTCATGTTCTTAACTTTCTAATTCTCATTTTGAATGTTAGGTTTTTGCACTAAGCAAAGAGAATTCAAGTGAGGAATGTGGTGATTTTTTAATTTAAAAATGGACATTTATATTTTATGACTATAGAAGTAATTCCTCACAGGTCTCAAGAAACACAAGGTTTCCTAGTAAAAGGACACACCTTACACAACTGTTTCAGGATGTCAAGAGAGACCCAGACAAGGTACATAAAATATTATATAATTTAAAAAGTGCTTTTTTTAAATCTATTTTCTAAATTTCACAGATTAGTTTTAGAACAGGGCAATTAAACAGAAGGCAGGTGGGAGATTTTCTCTCAGAGATTAGAAATTTAATAGTGTTTCATCCAACCAAATGGTAAACTTATTATTTGGAATTGCAGGTGGACTGTGAAAAGACCTGTAGTATATAGCCTACCAGACATGTGACTAGGGGCAATTGGGGACATCAACCAACCAACCACTGTGAGACTATCTTTGCAAAAAGTTCTTGACCTACAATGCTTCCAAACAGGTGTCTATAATTTCTAAAATCTGCAACATGCTCAATTTAGCCACATGAAACTATACTTACATTTTCAGCATGTTGTTAAAAAAAAAGGCACAAGCTGACTGAAAAGTCTACGAAAAAACTGAAATCATTAAACATTTTACCTTTTAATATTAAAGCACCTTATCTACAATTCCAAACACTTAATGTTTTATGAGCTCTGTTATGGAAGAGATACCAGATTTATTTTCCTTTATCACCATAAGACAGCCTCAGAGTTCTCATGAAAAAATCCATATCTTACAGAAAAACATACATGATAAACAGAGCACCAATTGCATGGGACTAGTATTAGAAAAACTGAAAATTAGAAACAGAAAACTGTATTCTAATTTTGCCCCTAGCATTAACTAGCTATATGACTGTGGACAAATTATTACTCTCTCTGGACCTTAATATCCTCATCTGTAAAATGATGGACTATAATATTCCTTGTTTGGTTCTAGTTCCAAAATTCTCTGGTTGTGTCCCTGATCCGAGAGGGTAACACAAAATTCCCAGCCTGATCCCTTGTGTTTCCTAAATACTTCCTGATATTGATGAGAAGGGCCCCAACTCTCCAATGGTCTGACCACACACTTATTACTAGGATACCACAGGGTCTTTACAACCCTGGAATTAAGTGGAAGGCCAGGGTTAACTGTGATTAAATATTCACAATGTACTTAAGTTCCATTCATGATAAGTCTCCATTAGGGACCTATATACTTCACCAGTAAAGCAGCACTGGGACCTGGAGTCAGAAGCCAGGGATTTCAGTCTGACTCTATTACTTTCCATCTGTGTGTGGCCTCGGGCAGGTCTCTTAATCACTCTGCCTCTCATTTTCTTCTCTACTTCTGGGGAAGGCAGATTAGGGGAAGAAAAAATTTGATGATGTCTTTGAAAATTACAAAATATTAAATAATGTACAGCATTGCCTCTACCATTAGCAAAATATGGATATTTGTGTATAATCATATAAATGGGTTTAGTTTTTGTTTATTTTTGTTGTGTTTTAAACAGCGGTTAAGCTAAAGTTTTTTAAGTTGAATTTTAATACAGAAACATTTATTGTAAGCATTCAAACAATGCAGATATATAGAATAAAACTAAAGTACCTTATCCTGCCATCCCCTACCTCGGTTTTCATCTACTTCTCCCTCCACAAAGACTGTCTATGCATGCTTTCAGAGTTTTTCCTATACAATGATGTTAATAGATCAGTAAACCAAAACACCCCTGTACATGCTGGCATTTATCATTTAACTATATTTGATGAACAGTTTCATGTCGGTACATATATAGATCTACCTCAGACACCTTACTACTGGGCTGTACTCTTTACTGGACCATGGTTCATTTAACTGTTTCACTTTTGGTGGATATTTATTTTGTTCCTAATTTGTTACTGTAACAAACAATGCCAAAACATTCTTCTATACAGATTTTTGTGCACATGTATTAGTTTCCTGAGGTTAGTAACAACTTACCATAAATCTGGCTTTAAACAACAGAAACTTATTCTCTCATAGCTCTGGAGCCCAGAAGTCCAAAATCAAGTTGTTAGCAGGGTTGGTTCCTTCTGGAGGCTCTAAGGGAAAATCCATTTTATGCCCCCTCTTAGTTTCTGGTGGCTGTGGGGAGTCCTGATGTTCCTTACCATGTGGACCCATCACTCTAATCTCTGCATCTGTCTTCATATGGTCTTCCCCTCTATGTCTCATATCTCCCTTTTCTCTTGGAAGGACACCAGTCACTGATCTTGAGATCCTTACCTTAATTATACCTGCAAAGACCCTTATTCTAAATATGGTCATATTCTGAGGTTCTGGATAGGCATATATTTGGGGGGCCATTATTTAACTAACTACAACACACACGAGAATATGTGAGGATAAAAAGTTACACTGCTAAAATGCTCTTCCAAAGGCTGCAATAATTTTTACTTCCACCAAAAGAATATTAAAGTGCTCTTTTCCCCACATTCCTACCAACTTTTAAAAACTTTCTGCTAAATTGATTTGTTAGATAAAAAGTGTTAACATCCTTGTTTCTATTGCATCTCCCTAATTTCTAGTATCAATTAATCCTCTTTTCATGTATTTAATGACTAACTGTACTTCTTTTGCGAACTACCTATTCATAAATTTTGTCATTTTCTAAATGGCAATGTGTCATTTTTTAAATCTTTAACAATTCCTTATAGTTTGGATATTAATATTTTGTCTGGTATATATATTGGCACAATTTCCTCCAAGTCCGTCAGTTATCCAACTTTATCTTTCCCTACATAACATTTAAAAATATTTATTTAGTCAAATCTACCAAATTTTTCCTTTATGGTCTCTGGGTTTTGTTTAACACTTTAAAAAATTTTAAATTCCCTAAGATTTTATGTGATATCACAAAGTAGGACAAATACAGAGCTAAGAGTTACACAAAGCACGTTCTATTCAGTCTGCAAATGCCTTATGAATGAGAAAATATTTGAGGATCCAGAGGACGCTCTAGGCTAAACGTGAAAATACAGAAAAGAAGAAAAGTAGGAAAAGGTGTAGGTAATTTAGCAGTCCAACAACTGCTGATAACACAATGCTCTAGGCACCAAAAGGGAAAAGAAATGTAAGACTGACGCATTCACTGCCCTCCAGAAGTTTACAATTCAGATGTAAGCAAAAATATTTTAAGCAACAGTTAAGCAACAATGACTAAAAAAATTTTTAAATTAGCAATGGGCTTCAATCCAATGAAGTCCATGTAGCTGAAAGTACAATGGTAAAGAGAATTCTCATGGATCTTAAGAGATGGTGAGTACACCCTAATTCAAAAAAATTTTTCACTTTCATCAAAGTTAACTTTGATCAAATAATGAACTTCTGCAAAGTAAACTCACCTGTATAACTAGCACTCAGCTCAAGAAAAAGCACATGACCAGCAGCCTAGAAGCCCCATCGTACTTCCTTCTTGTCACTCCCCAAAAGCTCAGATTCGTTTTACGTATATTTTCACTTTGTATTAATAGAATAATACACTATATACTTTATCTCAAAACATGTTTGTGACATTCATCCAAATTTCTGCATGTAGGTCTAAACTGTTCTTTCCCATTACTGTATACTATTCCATTGTGTGAATTATAATATATCATTTATCTATTATACCAATGATGGGTAGTTTATATATTCCTACTCTGGACTCCTGTGAAAAATACTGCTATCAACATTCTAGTACATATCTTTTGGTGAATACATTTTTTCATTTTTGTTGGATACCTACTAGGGAGTAGAACTGCTGGTTCATAGAATGTACATATGTTCAGTTTTAGTAAATATTGCTAAACAGTAGTTGTAAAATAGTTGTTACAGTTGTGCAACATTCTCATCAACATTTGTTATTTTCCATTTTGGCCGTTCTAGTGAGTATGTAGCAAACACAATTATTAGGGATAATATGAAAGTCCAGATAACAGCAAAGCTCTCACAACAAAACATCAAATAATGAGAAAAGTAAGAAGGCTTCAAAAAGAATATGGATATTAATTAGCTGGAGGCGGCAAACTCCTTAAAGGTAGATAAAAATATAAGAAAAGACAGAAAGTAGGAAGCATAGTGAATAAGTGACTAGTGTTCTGGTAATTGTAACCCACAGCATGAGTCTCTCACTAAAGTGCTATGGTCCCTACATTTCTAGAGAGACAATAGCTATTTTATTCCAAGGAAATGAATATCATAAATAATTTTTAAAATAATATAAAATATATTTTAACAAAAACTTATACAATACCTTTCCTATGTAACACAGTGTATAATTTCCTATCTGTATCAGTGAAATATATTTAAGAAAATACAATGTATAATTTGATTAGGACATGTATTTTTAGTAAACAAAATTTATACATAATCTATAACAAAACTACCTTACATCTGTCTAATATCTAACTTTTTAAAAAATTCCAGACTTTCACTTAAACTAGTGAAAAAAAAATCCTGATTAAAAAAGGAAAACACAGCGCTTCCCTGGTGGCACAGTGGTTGAGAGTCCGCCTGCCGATGCAGGGGACACGGGTTAGTGCCCCGGTCCGGGAAGATCCCACATGCCACTGAGCAGCTAGGCCCGTGAGCCATGGTCACTGAGCCTGCGCGTCCGGAGCCTGTGCTCCGCAACGGGAGAGGCCACAACAGTGAGAGGCCCGCGTACCGGAAAAAAAAAAAAAAAAAGGAAAACACAAATTATTCCCATTTTGTAGGTGACTAGAAAGTGACCTCACCTCAGCCACAAGCTCTCAGGGAATGAGAACCATATCTTATAATTTATCACAGCCCCTCTCCACAGGTTTAGCAGAGTACTGTTAGCAAAACATTCAATAAATCCTACTTACCAACATGTTAGAATCTATAACTACTCACCAATATATCATACATGCTGCTTCATGTGGTTGGTGAAAAGTGATTAGATATTTATGTAATAAAATTCTGATAGATCTAAAAATGCTTAATCATTTTTTAACAAGAATTCATCAACAGGCAGAGATTTTTTTAAATTATGTATTAAAAAATACTACAAACTTCAAGAACAATAAAATAGAAAGCCACAAACCATGTCTAACAGCATCTGCTAATAGAGCAAAGCACTTTATTTCTAAATAAAGCTTTAGCTTATTATTTCCCCAAAGTTCACCTGGGTGAGATTTATACATGATTACTCCAACCAATGAACCACACAGTTAATTTATAAATTCTGACTCTTAAAAGAAAGGTAAGTAGTGACCACAGACAAAAATTGCATGATTTTCTGTGAGTTTATCTACTTGCTCTAATTCAATTCAATGTTAGAATTTCTAACATTTATAAGTTAAACAGATATTAGGTATTTTACACTTACTGGAGTGAACAACAGAGTTTATAAAACTTATGTGTATTTAGTTGATCAATAATTTATGAATTTTGAGAATTTATTTAATTGATCAAAATGTATAAAGTTTTAAGAAGCATAAAAATGACTGAAGTATGAATAAGAGTTCTAAGAAACCATTAAAGAAATACTAATGGAACATTAGGGGGAAAATGGCCGAGACTGGAATGAAACTTTTTGACAGCAAAGAGTTTTTCACTGAAGAGACAAAAAGAATGTTTGGGAATGAAAAATAGAGTGAATGCTACAAAACTAATCAAACATAAATATGGAATACAAGTAGTCAACAAGCAGTCATGAAAGCGGAAATAGGCAACACAGCATGGGGTACAACTGTGAATCTCCATCCAACCTTAGACATCGCTAAATTGTTCTCTCCAGAGATTAATGACTAGACTTGGTCAGCACTGTGTTTGAATAGAAAGGGAGTGTTACAAGGAAAACATAAATGAATAAAATATGTTAATAGTTTAGGAACAGATACTAAGATTTCCGAGTGCAACACATGTTATGCCAGGTACAACTAGTCACACTAAAAACAAAATGCTAAAAACTCACTCACTGTCTTCTGTGGGAAGGACCTGCAGGGAGTAAATCCACTCGATTATATCATCCTTGTTCACCACATCTAAGGAGTCCAACATATCCAGCCCAGAGAGCGCAAAAAATGCAATAGTCAACCTAAAAAATATATATATAAAATTCCATCTTAGCTATCAAACCAATGAAGTCTTTCTGGTTCAGAAAAATAAACTCATTCCAACTTTACGATAATTTAAACAATATTCCCAACTTGCAAAAGCCAAAAAAACCAATTTATTCTTATAAGTTAATAGTATCAATCAAACCTTTGTTTTAATTTTTAATAAAGGGACATTTAAGGGTTAAGAAATCAACCCTACTCATCTGAAGTATACATGAATTCACTGATGCCAGTTTATGAGCAACCTGAAGGCTAAAAGTAGATTTGAAAAAGAGAATTCCCTGCACCTAATCAGTATATATAAGGCCCAAAAGGTGGAAAATATATAAAAATCTCGATTTTCACTGATTTGCCAAGAGCAATTATGCTTGTAGCTGGTGCTTAATTCTTAAGGATGTTAGAATAAATCTATCATTATACAAATTTGTTTATGAATAATGTGACCCCTTGGAAAAAACTTATAATGAATTTTGGGGAATAAGGAACACTTTAAAAAATGCAAATCAATTTCCATTTTCCTAGAGAGGAACATTTTTTTTTTTTTTTTTTTTGCTGTATGCGGGCCTCTCACTGCTGTGGCCCTTCCCATTGCGGAGCACAGGCTCCGGACGCGCAGGCTCAGCGGCTATGGCTCATGGGCCCAGCCTCTCGGCGGCATGTGGGATCCTCCCGGACCGGGGCACGAACCCGTGTCCCCTGCATCGGCAGGCGGACTCTCAACCACTGCGCTACCAGGGAAGCCCCCAAGAGGAACATTTTTGATGAAATGGTACACTATAAGCAATATCCTTCCCCTCCAAGACTGTGCACTAAATCAGAAATCTAAGCCTTGTGCTTTCGTGTAAAAACTAGTCCCCTTAGTGGTTGCTTTTTACTTACAGAGTTTGCTTCATATAATTCCTTTCCTGTTGAGATGCATTCTACAGTGCTGTTTGATTGAGCATGGTTATCTTGTTTCTATATTCTAATAATTCCTATGACTAATACTGATAAACTAATACTTCAAATTATCTGGTCTAAAATCTTCTAGCAGAGCCACTTGATGCATTCTATAACCTTCTAAACAGAGATTCCAAGTGAAAATTAAGCCTTAATGCCCTAAGGCAACCATTGTATATAATTAACTTCTCTGCATCTAGAATGGTATTACCAACTTTAGGAGAAATGAGAAAAGTCACTCATTTTTTTAAAGGGTATAATTCTCTCTGTGATCCCTGGTTGAAAAGGCTGGCATCCATTAGATAACAGGAGGAGAAATCAGAGAGCAATTTAATTCCAACCAAAGCTTAAAGGCAAAAACTAAAGCTAATGAGATACTGGTACACTCAAGAACAATACATTTTAGGAAACTCACATTAACGAGAGATTATTACAATGTATTAGGCACTGGACTAGGAAATTTCTCATATATTATCTCAATTTAATTCTAACAACTCACTGAAATCCACTTGAATTAGGGAGGTGATTTATCTGGATAAGATCAGGAATAAATTAAGGGCAGTGGAACACCTTTATGTGGGAAGCAGTAGTTCAGAGCCCAGATCTGCAATAAAATGAGCTAGCCTCAAATCCTAGGTTGGTCAATTTCTAGCCATATGTAATCTGGTTAGGTTACCTAACCATTTCTAAGTCTTTTCTAAGTCAGCTTCCTTATCTGTAAATCATTACACTTCACAGTTATTGTGCTTACCTGCTCAAAAACAAGCACTAAATAAGTGGAAGCTATTATTATTGGTATTTCCCTGATTTGAAGGGACAGGACTAACGTACACTATTCAGGCCTTTTCATTAGTTGGCAACTTCCACCATCCCCCCAACCGCTCTTCTCCAAAACAAAATATTTTAGACATGGGGAACATTTCTGCCTAACAGTACCCACATGTGAAAATCACTGCTCTTGGTGCTAATTATGTTTCATGAGATAAGGTCTGCCTTGTGCATGACATGCACTCAAATAATTTATTGAATTACTTAACAAATAAAAGACCTGCAATACTACATCTAGCCCTCCTGGAGAGCTATCATAGGGTTCAGTTTGGCTGTAATCTATAAAGTGAATGACGACAGTCTGGTAATATTAAGCATCTAATACTTCAGTTTATTAAATCATTATTACAGAGAAAAGCAAAAGGAAGAGAGATAAAAGTGAGGAACAACATGAGGTGTTGATAAAACAATCATCTTCCTGTTACTAAAAAATGTTATAAGAAAACATATCCAAAGGGCTATAAAAATAAGTAGGTATTATTTCCTAACTTAAAAGCAGAAATTATCTAGTCCATCTCTTTAATTTTCTAGTTCAAGATAATAAAGTCCAAAGAATTCAAGTAACTTGAGATTTCAATGCTAGATAACCAATGAAAACTACTCAAGGAATTCTGAGTCAAAGGGGTGTTTCTCAAATGTGGTGCAATTAGAATCACCTTAAAAACAAACAATACACCACCAACAAAACCAGGAGAGGCCTAGGCCTTACTCCAAGACAAAGGTATCATAAATTCTAGATGGAAGGTAGGGTCTGGGACCTGGTGTTTGGGTAAGTGGGGACAGGGTGGAGGATGGGGAGCTTCCCAGATGATTCTTAAGGGCAGCCAAGCTTTAGAAGCACAGCGATTCTCCACTAGGGCAATACTGTCCCCCAGCGGACATTCTGAAGACAATTTTGGTTTTCACCACTAGGGAAGGGTGCTATTTGGCATCTAGTTGGTAAAAGCCAGGGATGCTTCTAAATGTACTATGATGCACAAGACAGCCCCAGTCAACAAAGAAGTGTCTGGCCCAAAATGTCTGGCCCACTAGAGTTCTCAAGTAGTCCTAAAACACTGAGAGAGAGAGAATTAAATAAGTCACATGGAATAAAAAGGAATTCTGGGCTGTGGACCTCCGGGAGAAATAATGTAGGGTTTTATGGTACCCAGTTGACTGCTGCTTGGGGTAGAGACTGCTAGGCAACCTGCCTTGGTTCAGGCATCTAGAGGGGTAATCTTGCCAATGCATGCACCTAAAATCAGGCCAGTGCAGTGATTTTTACTCTATTACTTCTTTGGAGAGCATCTGTCTGTTTTCTTCCTTTCTTCTTTTCCCTAGAATTGAACTCTGAAAAACTGAACTAAGCCATGTCTTCCTGCCCCTTCTCCTCCTCTGAACAGTACACATAAAAAGTTTATCTTACTTGGATGAACAAGTAACATCCCCCCCAATCAAGTTGCTTCACCAATAGATCAGTTTGCAGGTAAACTAAATGATGTTTCTAAGCGCTACTACAGATAACATCCTCTTCCTTTCTAAATCTGCTCCTTTTGCCTCTTGTTCTCTAGACCAGCTGCTAGTTCCAACCCTAGAATTCTGGGACTCCTTCTTTCTTCATCCCCTCCTTTCTATCCCTAATTTTGCTGTCCCAGCACTTGACTCCTGGACTATCGCAACAGCTTCCTAATTGGTGCCCCTGGTTCTGGTTTTGTCCCACGTGATACAATAACCAATCTCAAATCCAATGATCACTCTAAAATGCATATCTAACCAGGAAGATCCACTGCTTGGCAACTGCCCGTCACTTACATGATATCAAATTCCCAGGTTCTTGACATGGCAAACAAAGCCTATGTCTACCTCTCCATACTAAATTCCTACCACACCTGCCTTACATTTTGAACCACTATCAGAGAACTGACTGGTGTTTCCCTGCTCAACACTCACTTATCTATCTTTATTGTCTTTATTTATTGTCCTTTTGCCTATAATCCACCCACCCACACAAAAACTCAACACATTCTTTAATATTTAGCTCCAGGGTTACTTCTTCCAGGAAGCCTCAGACTCTTCCTCGAGTCTCTCTTCAGGTTGATTACGTAGGTGCTTCCGGAACGCCCTGTGAATATCACAATCACGGTGCAAACAAAATCAAAGTGGGCCAGGGGATCAGCAGCATCAGCCTCACCTGGGAGCCTGTCACAACTGCAGCATCTCAGACCCCACCCAGACCTACGCAATGAGAACCTGCATTTTAACAAGATCCTCAGGTGATTCATATGCACATTAGAGCTGGGAAGCACTGTTGTATTAAATAATCTGTTTGTACTTTTGTTTCTCCTATTAGGCAAACCGTCTCAAACTTTAGTGTGCATCAAAACTACCTGGGATGCTTATAAAGCTAGACTCCCAGGCCCATACAGAAAGTCCAATGCAGTAGATCTGGGGAGGGGCTCAGGTATGTGTATTTTTATAAGTACTCTGTTATCACTGATTAAAAGCCTCCCTCACCAACACACTTTGAGAGACACATTGCCAGACTGTGATATACTTCAGATAAGGGAGAGAACAAAAGGACAGAGAAGTTGCTGGCTGGTAGGCAGCTAAGTGGTTACAACACAGGATACAGAGGGGATATGGAGGAAACCAGAATAGAAAGATTGTGAATGTCTTGGGGGGTGAAAAATCATCTAAACGCTTCCTCTAGAAGAGTTGGGTCTGTAAAAATAACATAAAAGGAAATGGTCAATATTTTGCTCCTCAATTTAAAAAGGCCTACTCTAATGCCCACTGCCCAAACACAAATGACAACAATATCACATAACCAAAAAGCTCTCTAAACCACTCATGAAAAGAAACCTGTTAACTGACAAAGCTCACAATCCAAGGTCTATATTCACTTGAGTTAACTAGTAACCATCACTTTTCAGAAGTTAATATAAAAGAAAAACCTCGAGTGAATCAACAAACAGTATACCTTTTAATTTTCATAAAGCCACTGCTATTATAAAAATTAAAATTATTCTATTGAACAGGCTAAAAGAAACAGGGAAATAGAATAATTTTGTCAAAATGGTGGGTCAGAAAATAAGGGTCTAAATGTCTAGTTCAATATTAGCCTTCCTAGGAGTCAGCTGTTTCACATCTATCAGTGAAAAGAAATGAACACAGGAAAACCTGAATCATTGCTTTATACCTATCCCCATCCCCAGATACATGGTAGCCCCTCAATAAATGCTTGTGGAATTGAACTATAATACTAGATAAGAATTATGACTTGGTTAATACATTGTTTTATCTTAAAACTCTGCTATTAGTAAAAATTTCGTGACCAGTCACCTTTGCTTAAAAAGTTGGAGCTTCTTGGGCTTCCCCGGTGGCACAGTGGTTGACAGTCCGCCTGCCGATGCAGAGGACACGGGTTCGTCCCCGGTCCGGGAATATCCCACATGCCGCGGAGCAGCTAGGCCCGTGAGCCATGGCCGCTGAGCCTGCGCGCCCGGAGCCTGTGCTCCGCAACGGGAGAGGCCACAAAAGTGAGAGGCCCGCGTACCGAAAAAAAAAAAGTTGGAGCTTCTTAACAAGCATCTTAAAGTCAATTATGGATCACATACACCACAAAAGGACTTAATGCTAAACTAAGGAAAGTAAAGAATGTGAATCAGGAAAGGGAAAAATTGAAAAACGTTAAAAAAAAAACACCACAAAAACCAGTATGTGCATATTATCTTAAATGTGGTTATGAATTGAGCCATTAAAAAAAAAACCAAATTGATAAAACATACTTAAGTGACAAACATGAGGCATAAAAAGGATATAATTAATATAATTAATATCTCTTAACTAGTGCACTGTGATATTACATATCTATTACCTAATATACAATCCCTGGTGTAAATCCTAAGATCATACTAAGTTAGTTGTTTAATCAGACAATTAATCAGACAATTTTTGCTGTTTTACTTATGCTGTGAGCAGGATTACAGTTTACTGCCAACATGCGTTAATCTGTATGATTTTGTCCTTGTTGAACTTTATATAGACCAAACATACTAGCATTTTGAAAATGCAACCACAGACCTGTGATAGCTACAAGCAAAGTTCAACTGTTTAACAGTCAAAATAGGATGGATTTTTTTTATTCAAATGCTTTAAATTCACATAAAATTAATCCTTATAAAATATAAATGTGATTTATCAATATATTTCTAAACATCCCATATCATTACAATCAATGAGTCTTGGAAATGTTAATTTAGATCGAGGTATGGGCTCTGCTAGTCAATCAATATACATGGATGGAGAAAGGAATATAAATGATGCTTCACTCTTTCTTTAGCAAAAAGCTGTTCATCCTTCAGGGCTCAGCTCGGAATAGTTATTCAACAAATATGTACTTATTGCCTTCTCTTATGCCAGATATTAGTCAAGCTTCTAGTGCAATGCTGTCCAGTAGGACTTTTTGAGATGATGTAAACGTTGAAATAGAAACAAAAGCCACAGGCCAACGTGGTGACCGAGCACTTGAAAAGTGGTATCTACTGAAAACAAAGGAAGTGAATTTTTAATCTGATTTAATTTTAATTAATTCAAATATAAATATCCAAATGTGGCTTCCAAATTGGACAGGGCAGCCCTGGTAGGGCAGCAGAGGTAAACAAGAAAGACAAAAATCCTGCCTTCATGAAGTCTACAATCCTGTGTGAAAGAAGGGTATCATCAATATATAATTTTAGGTGGTGACTGGAAGTAGTCTCCTTTGGAAAGGGTGATTAGGGAAGGTCTCTCTAAGGAAATCCGGATTAGGATCCTGCCCTATTGAAAATACCTGTACGTCTTGTTCAGGGGTCCTCCAGCACCTACAGTAATAAATATTTCTTGACCATGTATGCGAAAGTAATCTATAAAACTTCCCAAACTGAAGTGTTCAAAATACACCACAGACTCAGTTACGAAAATACGGAAAAGATCAGAGCAAAACCAATTGGCTCTCCCTTCCAAGCCAGTCCCATGAAGCTTTGGAGTCTCACTTCAAAACACAGCAGTGCAAAGCAAAGATCGCCGCCTCCTTTCGTTATTCTCATCCCCAGACGTTTACTCTGAATGACTAATTAACAGTTTCTTAGCCTCTGCCAGATCACAGCCCTCAGACCACCCCAACTCACAATGCTATTGCAAATAAACTTTAACAGGCTGCTTCCAGCAACACTGCACCTCTTTCGCCAATCTTATCATTAGATTTACGATTCCTAGAAAGTTCTTATCTACGCAAACCTTAGAGGCTCCCTACCGCTCCTATACACTGAACACCATGCAGGCATTCAATTAAGAATTAATGACTTTATGGACGAAAGGGAAGCACTGGAGAGGGTATTTAGGTAAAATACGATGACAAACCCTTTGTCTTTTTCTGTTTATACTCGGAAGCCAGGCCAAGGGACTCACAGGTTCGGAGCAGGGGTAAAAAGGAAGCTCAAAGTTGAGACGAAAAAACGGTTGAGAAGTGAAAAGGGCGGAACCTGTAGATTCCAAAAGCCCTCGACTTACAGCTCGCCCCAGCCCTCTCGCCGTAGCTCGCGGGAGCGAGGGTGACTGCAGCCCGGCCCGGGAGGGGAAGCAGTGCCGGGTGGGCGGTGGCGCAGCCCTCAGCGGGCGCCCACTTAACCATCAGACTCCACATCGCCTTTCCGGGGGGCCGGGCCCTGTGTCGGCCTCGCTGACTGTGGCCACCAGTTACCTGCTGGTCTCGAGCGAAGAGTAGCGCTCCGGCAAGACCTGGAGGCAGCGCTGGAAGAACCGCACGTGCCGGTCCCGTAGGAAATCCAGCCGCTCTCCCTCTCCACTCCCCGCCGGCCGCTCATCCTCCGTGGCCGCCATACTGCTACGGAAACTACGTCCGCCGCGACCCGGAAGCAGTTGGCTCGCGGCACGAAGAAAACCCAAGGGGCGACACCTGGGGGTCGGGTGGGGAGGGGGCGTGCGCCCTCCGCTTCCCACTTCCGTGATTGAAGCTACACGCTGTCAACGGAAGGCCTTACGTGGCGCTTTCTCCCTCTTATTTCTCCGTAGGTAGCGCACGACCCCGCCTTTTCTACTCTAAGCTCCAAAGGTTTGGAAACACCTCGCAAGCCTTGTAAAATTCAGCCCACAAATCCACAAATCCTTCCAGAACTTTTATCTTGGATATTTGGGAGGAAGTGCAAGGTCAGTAGCTTCAAGTTCGCTTTGAGAAAAGTTAAGGCCCTAAAGAACATGAAGATGGTACATATGAAAACAGAGATGGGCCAGTATAAATTTGCCAACAGACTCATTTTTGGAAGGCCACAGTTTTAAGCTGAATGGATGGAGAAACTCAATCTACAAATCAAATTATTTGGTTATGGGGATAACCAAATGCTTATTAAATAATTATCGATATTACAAAAGTTCAGAGACGTTCCTAGTCCTATAGAATACGAGGAATTGCGCGCGCGCGTGCGCGCGCACACACACGATCAATTTGCAACGGAAAATAAGCACAACGTGTTCTCTACGCATATGCTAAAAAATGAAATAACATAGGCTTCTAGGTTTTTTTTTTTCTTCTTCAAAAAGAGGGATTTAAGTTGCTTCAACCATATATTCTTCCCTTTAAAAGTTTACGATTCAGTATTGGGGGAAAAAAATCCACACAAGGATCAGGCCTGAACTTGGTTTTTATAATCAACTAATAGAAGTTTGGCCATAATTTCAATTGTTAGCTTTCTTAGAAAATGTATTTCTTTAAAAACATACCATGTGGGCTGGAGTTATCCTAATTCACCAATCCAAAGCACCTTGCATAATGTTAGGTACTAGTAACTAATTATTCACAGGTACTCCTGCATGTCTTTAACTATTGCATTAACAACTTCCAGGTCGGGGCAGAGGGCTGTCCTTGGTGCTTCCCTACAAATACAGAGGCCAACAGTCCTTGCCCTTTAGGTATGCCCAGTTTAGAGGAGTTTTCACTCCATTATTACAATGAAGATCTTTCTTACTTACACATATACACCACAAAATGTCTGAAGATGTTCAGAGTGAAATTACATCACATACATATAACTTACTAGAATCAATTATGCACATTCTATATAAGCTCAGAAAGACAATCCTATTCAACCTGGCCCTTAAAGGGAAGCCAATATTTCATCTGATTCTCAGCCCAAGAACCACTAATCTGATCCAAATCTGCAGGAAATACTTCTATGGTGGACTCATTGAGAGATAATATACCTCCTAGGTAAGTAATCACCCACCTTTTCATGGGTGATTCTGACCATACAAGATTTTTGACATACATGTGACAGAATCTAACCCCCTACATAAAATGTCACTCTACATTATTAGTTAAGAAGTGTAAATAGCAAAAGTCTTCAAAGTATAGGAATGATAGAGTATCTATAAAATTGAATACTATTTATCCATCTACATTGTTAGTTAAGAAGTGTAAAGCAAAAGTCTTCAAAGTATAGGAATGATAGAGTATCTATAAAATTGAATACTATTTATCCATTAAATGATAATGTTTGAACTATACAGAAACAGAAAAATATGTGATGTAATGTTAAGTGATTAGTGTAATATCTAAAATGTATTCTAAAACTACCTATTTAAAATATGTAGGTGTACTTTTGGAAGAAATTACCTTAGGGTAGTGGAATTATGGGTGCTTTATAACATTTTTCCTTTAGTGTTTTTTTCTAAATTTCTTATTAATATACTCTTTAATCTGGTATAAGAAATGTTTATTTGACATCTCTTCTATGAGCCTGTAACTGAAGACATTAATTATGTTTATTCTATGTCCTCTATACAAAGGATCCATATGATAAATTCCTCATTTATTTTATCAATAGATTCAGTTAGAAGGACTAGTTTCTTCAAAATACTTCCATACTTACTTTTATTAAAAAAAAATAAAATAAAACAAAAAGCTGTAAGAACCATATCACCCAGTAAGCTTACCTTAGATGCAGGAAACGAAAAGCTGTATTTGTGTACAACAAAAAGCAACACGTTAGAAAGTAATGTATAAGAAACCTTTACTTTTCTGTATCTTGTCGCTGTTCAATTCTGTTTTTAAATTCCCTTGTCCTGTTCTTTGTTTTATTTCTAAACTGCCTCAAATCATTTTAAAAATTTAAGGAGAACAAGTACAATAAATAAAATGGGCATTCCTGATTAAGGATGTTTTATATTAATTCTCTCATTTTGCACCAATAATTGTATAATCAGAATTCAGTTTCCAAAATTTGGAGGCCATCTACTTTGAATATTAACTTTGAAATATGAAAAGGTTTTGACTACTGCTCATAGTAAATTTCTGAGTCATTTGACCTAAATGTATCAAATTACAATTAAAGATACTCTAATATAAAAGTTATAAGAAATGAGTTTCTGTATTTATTATGTATATGATGCCTTTCCTATAAGATGGGAACTAATTAAAATTAGGAACTAAGATTTTTTTAATATGAAAAGTTGAGTCAAATTAAGTTGTGTTTTCATTTACAAAAGTTTGGAAATTTAAAAATTAACTCTTTTGACCAAATATATTAGTCTAGCAATTTTAAAACATTTTAAATACCACTAAGAGAAATCATAGTATTCTAAAGCCAGCTTATTTCAGATGATGTTTCAAAACAGAAGATTTTCATATTTTGAGGCAAACAAAGCAGAAAAGAAAACTGCATCAGCCAAGAAGATGTGAAAGACACAAAATTTTATAAATGTGTGGAGTCCAGAAAGGCTGAAAGGGGATTTGGAATAGCTAAAGGAAACCAAAAAGATTAAATATCAATAATATAAATAATAGGGTATATATGAGATAAGAGGCATATTTTTAAAATAAATATTCTCTATATAAAACAAAGCATGCTTCAAACAAATACAAAATATTTGGTACACAAAAATGTAGTAACTGACAAATTACCAATTTGTTAAACTTAGAAAAAGTACCAACTTATTTCATAACTCAAAAAAAACCAACTTTACATTTTTGTTACTCAAGCTAATTTAGCTCCAAGTTATAAATCTTGCAATTTTGGTTTAAAAATGTTACTCTATGATTGTCTCAATTTATTTTGCTATGCTGTGACAAAAACAAAGTATCTTTCAAGGGTTCTAAGTATTTAAATGAAATACTGTTTCTAACATAGACTTATTCAAGGAACTTTTACATCAATAATAGGCCAACTTATACATTAATTACCCTCTTAGTATAAACAGGAAATACTAATGACAATGCCTCATGGAACTTAATACCTGCCAATTCACATGCAACACAATAATCAATCTGACTAGGCTAGTAATATTTCAAGAACACAGTTAGTTACTCTCTCCTATAACAGAATATGCTAGCATTCTCATCAACTGAATGCCAATTTCATTATCCCATATTCTTTTCTAAACTCCTTGTCTCCAGGTTGGAATAGCCCTAAGGAGAAGAAGAAAAGAGCAATTACAAATATATAGGATATTTTTTAAAAGTCCTGTTTAAATGTTAACTTTTAAAAAGTATATAGATTTGTTTTATCAACTTTTTATTATAAAATACAATATACATACATAAACTGCATAAAATGTATACAATTTATGTGCAGTTTATTAAATTATTATAGAGTGAACACCCATTCTAACTCCTTTTTACCTATGTGGGATATGTAGAAGTGGCCCAGAGCCTGTTGGTCCTATCTTTTTGGTCCGTTCTTCCCAACCTTTGGTAGGTTTGTGAAGTCTAGAGGGATCTCTACTAATGTTGTTTTCAACCTGTAATCAGAAGTAAAATGAGTGCCAGTTAATTTATATGAACTATTAAGTTTGTACTTGTAAGATCCTTAGTAACAGAAAGCAGTTTTAAGGAAAATCCTTGATATTCGCTAGACAGAAATAAAACCGTTTCAGTAAACTTATAATTGTGCTCATATAGCTAAAATAAAATTTGGATTATATCAATCTATTAATAAAGTGTTAATTTAGGATTTTTTTCTAGTTCAATTATTTTATTCTACTTCCACTGTTGTTGTATTTTTTCCTATTTCTATCATGAGGGAAATGTAAAGCAGCAAAGTATGATAGTGATAGAGCCAGACAATAAATTTAAGATAAATAAACACCAGTAAGTCCTCTGTTTTATCCATGAGAGTCACCAGTATCTTTATCACCAATGAAATTAAACAATGCTCATAGCTGCTATAGGTCTAAAATATAGGCTCATATAGGAAGAATGAAGAAAAGAATGAAGAGTAGGAGGAGAGAAGGAATTTAGGGTAAAAGAAAATGAGGTGCTTATAATGTGAAATGGTAGAATTCAAACAACAGCTGCTTAAGTTGTACCAAGTTATTTTTTGTAATATGTAAATAAATAAGTGTGAAATAAAGGAGATGGATAAAAAGAAAATGGATTTTATGTTTGTATCCTTACAAATCAATGAATTAGGATAATAACAATAAAAATAAATTAATCTCAGTACTGAGTACCTTTTCTTTTAATTTTGCCAGTTTTCTTTGTTTTTCTGCCTTTTCATCTTCCTTTGATTGTCTATCTAGAATTTTCAATTCAAGTTTATGTAAATCCTAAAAGACATATACCAACAAAAAAGATAACATTAAGAAATTGAAATTAGCTAGAATTTGTTTCAAAGTTTATTAAAGTAAACTTCAATAAAGTTTTAAAGTAAAATTAAATTACCTTAAGTAGCAATACTCCTTTAATATCAACTTTTTCCAAAAAAAGCTAAGAGCTTTATTTTCTGAATATAAATGTAATACATGCACATCCTTTCTGAATCACCTTCTTTTAGGTGTTTCTTGTTTTATTTTATGGCTCAGTCTAAAACTTCCTTTCTTTTAATGGGTGAGTTAGCCTATTTTCACTTATCAATACAGATATGTCTGGTTTTAGACCTCTCATATATTTTCTGTATAACAGGTTTTCTTTTTTTTCCTAAGCCTTTAATTATGTGACCTGCTTGCCTTTTGGGGGAGTGGATCTTTTGTTATTTAGGGAGATTTTTATATATGAACCAAAAGAAATCCCACTAGTAATGTGTTTTTTTCTATTATTTTTCTTTGTATTTCCCATATTTTTTGCTTTATGAGTGTTGTTCCTATGTATTCTGATGCATATAACAATTCATAACACTTACCTCTCATTTGTACTCTTTTTAATTTTAAAGTACCCTTCCTTGTCTTTTTTAATACATTTGGACTGAATTCCACCCTGTCTGATAAGATTGCAGCTTCTTTCTTTGATTAGGATTTTTCTTATATACATTTGTTTAAAATCACCTATAATCCTCCCTCTCAGCAATAACCTTGATTCCTTTAAGTATATGTTGAGTATCTATAATGTGCTAGACCCTAGGGTAAAGGATGAACAAAAAGGGCAAAACCTCTGCCTTCATGGAGCTTACATTATGGTAGGGAGATGGACAGTGAACTAGTAAGCAAATCACCGGGGAAAAGCCAGATAGTTTGGCAGAGAAAACAAGACTTTCATGGCCTGGCCTGTGGCTACCTTTCCAGCCTTGTCTCCTGCTGGTTCCCATCTCCCAGTTGATGCCATAAAACTACTGAAGTGTTTACAGTTTCCCCCACAAACTACTCTTGTTACATTCCTCCAAGCTGCCCATTCATGTTTCACTCTACTAAGAAAGATCTCCCCTTTCTTCTCTTCCAAGACTCAAGTATCACCTTCTGTCTCACACTCACAGTTACGGTAAGCTTTCCTCCTTGCACATCCACCTCCAAAAGTTCTCTGTCCACACCTCAATCACCACACTGTTTACCATATTATACTGAAGTCCTCTATTTGCATACCAGTCTTTCCCAGTAGACTATAATCTACTAGAAAGCAGGGAGCGTGGCCCACTTAGTTTGGTGTACTAATGCTAGGTCCAGGACAGATATATAAGAAGGATTCAATTAATTTTTGCTGAACTGAACCTGGAAGTAATACCTCCATGTGTATCACTGAAAAATTATTTAGGAAATGTATATACTCACTCTTTCTTGAAACCTGGAAATTTCATCAGCAGCGGTTTTTCTTTTTTCTGCCTTTTCTGTCTTTTCCCTAACCTCCTTTTCAAGTCTCAAAAATTCTTCCTGTTCTTTCTTCTGCTGGGTATAAGTTTCTAGCAGCAATTTTAGTTTACATTGGCGTTGACGTTCTTTCTGCTGCTTTTTCTCCTTCTCTTCCTCTTCTTTTAACTGGGAAGCGTATTTCATTGACATTTCTATACTTTTCTGTTTTTTCCAAGCTTCAACTGCCAATTTCTGCTTCTTTCTTTGTTCTTCTTTTTGCTTTTGATTATCTTCCTGTTTATTGTGAAAAAGCATTGGTATGTTCTCAGCTTTTTCCTTTAACTTGAAAATCTCCTCCTTTTTTTGCTGCTTTTTCGTTTTCCAATTCTGAATAGACTAAATGGTTAAAACATAGCAAGAAAAAATATTTTTAATAGCCAAAAGCATTTTATTTTTTTTTATTTTATTTTTTTATTTGGCCACACTGCACAGCATACGGGATCTTAGTTCCCCAACCAGTGATCGAACCTGGGCCCCGGCAGTGAAAGAGCTGAGTCCTAACCACTGGACTGCCAGAAAAATTCCCACCAAAAACATTTTAAAATACAACCTCAAATCCATCTTTCTTTCTAGAATAGTGATGCAGGATGCTAGTTGCTTAGTTTTTAAAAGTGTTTTTTTAAACCAATGCAGGTTTTTTCTAATTCTGTTTGTAAAAAATTTAATGTATCTTTTAAAACACTGAATAATGGCTATTCCATCGGCCTTTCTCTTCCTCTTTTAATCCCCAGGTACACAAGGACAACACCTCATGAAGTATCCTCCTCCCCTTTACCTCCTTCATTTGTGTTCAGGGGAAACATCCCTTTCCTCTGATCATTTCACTTCTGCTTCCAAATCCTCTTTCTAGGCTTAGAATCCTTTCTGAGTGACCTATCTCTGGTCAAATATCAGAAGAGGAATTAAAAGTGGGGTAGTTGAGAGTATGTGCTCTGAAGCCAGATATCTGGGCCCAAATACTGGTTTTGCCATTTACTAGGTGTAACCTTGGATGAGTCACTAAATGTCTCTGTCCTCATTTTGCTCATCTGTAAGTGGTAGCCAGCACTTCTCAATTAGGGTTGTTGTGAAGTTTAAATGAGCAAATGCCTGGCACATAGTGCTTCATAAGTGTAAAAAAAAAAAAAAAGTAAAATAGCTTCAGATCTTTATATACGGGTATGTAAAGATTATTTAAAATTCTAGCAGCCTTCTGTATGCCATAAAAGAAACGTCCACTGAATTACTTTCCCCTCAAGTTGGGAAATCATTTCCTCATCTTTCCTTATGGTATATCATTCATTTTCATTAAATAAATCCTTATGCTATGTGTACTATATGCAAGACAATGTGACGGGAACCATAGATGATTAAAACAATACCAAATGCCATCTAGTATAGTGCTACTCAAAGTACTGGTCCACAACAATATCAGGAATTCATGCCAGAATGTAAATCAGTGTACTGCTTCCTCAATGAGAAAGTTTTCTATGAAAAAAGTCACCTGAACTAAATATTGTGCTTACTGGGTAGCTGATTCTCATGCAATCATGATAACTCACTGAAGACCAGAATAGTTTGCAAACTAACATCCAGTCCATGCACCAAGTTTGAGCAGCATTGCTTGAGGTGAGATATGTACATAAATACTAGAATACAGAATGTGCCATCGCACATCACACAAGACATATAAACTAGTATTAGTGAAATTCTGAGTGGACTATTTATGTTTGAGTGGGCAGAAAGGAAGCAGCATCTGACCTGGGCAGATTTGGGTAGGTTGATAGTGGAAGGGGGAAGAAAAGGAGGTTCCAAAAAGTGAGAACAAGATAAGCAAGGGTAGTTGGGCCAGAAAGTTCATGGAATGTCTGAAAATAAGTATGTTCATTTAGGTAAAACGCAGGATATATTAAAGGAAGTGGGAGATAAAAATGGTAAATTTCCTACTCAACATTTTAAACTCAACAGATTTGAAACTGCATTCCTGATGCTGTACCCCCAAACTTCCCTCTTCTCTTCCACCATGTCCTACTTCAGTAAATGACACCTCCACTTTCACACCCCCTCTTACCTCACCCCTACATCCACTCAGTGATCAGATATCAGGAAACAGTGGCTGGGAATAAGAAGAGAAAGCCAGAATCCAGGTGGTTTACCTTCATTACAAGAAGCACTGTGTCTGTTCCTTTTCCCTAGAGAGGTGGTTCTCAAACTTTAGCTTGTTAACAGAATAACCTAGAGTACTTTTTAAACACAGATTTTGGGGCCCCGCCCCCAGAGTTGAGATTAGGTCTGGGGTTGGGGCCTGCTAAATTCTAACAAGTTCCCAGGTGATGCTGACTTTGCTGGTCTACAGACCACTCTGATGGCCTGCGGACCTCAAGTTTTCAGTATCCTGGAGAAACAAATCCCAAATAATTCTTAATTGCTTGTTATTCTGAGTTTTAAAAAATGACTTATGTTTCAAAGTTTTTCTTAAAGTTTCAAGTCTTAACCTTACGAACTTATTCAACTTATTTTGGACAGAAACAACTGCAACAACAAATGCCAGCTATTTCTTCTAAGACTTTAGACTACACATGGAATCAAATAGTTCTTTAATGCTCCTTAGGTACATTGTTTGTTGAATTGTCATACCTTTCTTGTTAAACTGATCGAGTTAAAGTTTATCTAGCTGAAGTCTACAAAAAAGTGACGCAGACTTAGACGATCTAAACCCATGGTTCTTGACCAGGGGCAGTTTTTACCCTCCAGGGGACATCTGGTAATGTCTGGAAATATTTTTGAAAACCACAATTCAGGGGGTGCTACCAGCATCTAATGGGTGGAGGTCAAGGATGCTGCCAACCATCCTACAATGCACAGGACAGCCCCCAGAGCAAAGAATTATCCAGCCCAAAGGGTCAACAATGCCAATGTTGAGAAATCCTGATCTAAATCAGAGCCAGAATAATATTTTTGTGAAAATGGAACTTTTTAGGTATTTGCTGCAATTAAGAGTTACCCCTTTACTCTGGAGTTGCCAAAATTTTGAGTCTTTTAAAATAAACAATGAGGCTGAAGTGCCAAAACTAAAAGAAACTTTTGAGTCAAAGAGTTTTCTTTCTACTGCCTCTTTATTTTCTGTTGAAAATAATGTGGCCTTTGCTGGTAAGATGACTCTTATCAAAAGCCTAGGTAAATCTGCATTTCCCACACTTCTAGTGGACACAGAGGGTGTTGCCCACTGTCAGACGTTTTCTGACCCACTGTATTATTTACTGGAGTAGATATGCTGGATGTTGAGGATGTCCAACTATATTTCCACTAAAATGACTTCACTTCTCAATGCCTCAGTTTCACCCTCTATAAGATGGGGGGAAAAACTGTAACATACCTCATGGGGTTGTTGTAAAGTTAATAATACATGTTAAAGAGTTTAGCACAGTCCTAGAACACAAAAATATACACCAAATAATAGCCATTATAATTGTTATTACCTCTTTTTTCCTTTCTTCTAGGGCCAGAAATTTTTGATACCATTTCTCATGCTGTTGAACTTCATCCTGTGTTCTTCCAGGAAGGTGTTCAAGAACTTCTCCCATAAATGCTGGCTTCCCTTTATGCTTGTTTCTCACCTTTACAAAGTTCTGGTGATCATAATCATCCCAGCCCCCTTGTCGCCCTCCTGCTTGCTGAAGGAATTTTTCAAACTCTACCACTTCTTCTGGAAGAGTACTTGGTGTTACTTTGTCTACAGGAACTTTGCTCAACATTGCTCTGAAAGCTTTCTCTGTTTCTGAATTATCCAAAGCCCAGGTGTCAATTTTTCTTGATATGGCACACAACTCATTATTAGTTGTTTTCTCTTCTTTAATAAGCTCTTCATAGCTAAAATTTTAAAAATAAAGTTTGAAAAATAAGATACAAACCAATCCATATTAACCCTTCATTGTTCTTCAAATTTTATTATTCCCAACTCTTTTGATGTCATCTTCTCCACTTTACATTATTAACATTTATAAATCTAAGCCTTAAAAGAGTTTCCTCAGAGAAAAAACAATCTTTCAAATTCTTATTTGAGATTTTATAGTGTCCAAATATAAATGAAAATTCACTTCAAACATGAAAAGCAGTCTAAAACCTAAAGCAAAAGAAAAGAGGTTTTATATTGCCTTTGTGTAAGACTAGTATTAAATACATAACAATAAAATAGTTTACATACAACCTAGTAAAGAGTTGTTGAAAAAAAGATAATTGTATATTAAAATGTATTTAAAACATACATCAACCTCTGCTCTTCCTTAAAAGTGTTAATTGCATTTTCAATTTCTTCCATCATTTCTCTGAGCTTTTCAACAACTGTAAAAAAAAAAAAAGGAAAAATTATGTTATGTCATATTTTATTATGACTAAGAATTAAAAATTAGGAAGAAAATTAGAATGTTCCCTTAATTTAAAAACATTTCTTAGCCTAAAGGATAAGAAAAAAATGTGCTTTTAAAAAGTGAATTTTTATGATTGCAGTTTTTTGATTACAGATTTTTTCCTATGCACATATCTTAAATATCATTTTTTCCAAAAAAATGCTTTATACCACATATAATTTTTTGTGACATGTACTTTTTCTTTAACAAAATGCTGTAGTTAGTTAACTTTCCATATCAGTATACATATGGCTACTTCATTCTTTTTATGGCTACATGGTATTTCATTGTCTAATGCTACCCTAATTCATTTAATTAATTCTCCAACTGATGAACCTTTAAATAGATGCAATGCTGTAGTAACTATCTTTGCATACATATTTTTGCATGCTCAAATAAATATTTTTATTTTATTTTTCATTTTTATTTTATATCAGAGTATAGTTGATTAACAATGTTGTGCTAGTTTCAGGTGTACAGCAAGGTGATTCAGTTATACATATACATGTATCTATTCTTTCTCAAATTCTTTTCCCATTTAGGTTATTATAGAATATCGAGCAGAGTTCCCTGTGCTATACAGTAGGTCCTTGTTGACTATCTATTTTAAACATAGCAGTGTGTACATGCCAATCCCAAACTCTCAGTCTATCCCTGCCCCCTCAAATAAATACTTTTAGAGGATAATTGATAACCTTAAATGCTAAATCAAAAAAGTATGCCCACTTTACAGTATGCTAAATACTGTCACACTGTCCTTCAAAGAGGCTCTATCTCTTTACAGTTCTTGAGAGTGCTCCTTCCCACGTAATTCTAGCCAGTTCCAAAATAACCAAAAATTTATTGTCATTGATTTAATTGATATTTTTATAATAATTAATAAGCCTGTGCACTTTTTCACATGTGTTTTGTGTTTCTTTTGCTATAATATGCAACTTACAATCTTTGCCCATTTTTCTGTTGCTCTAATTTGTAGGTACTCTTTACACATTATGGATATTAGCTTTTAAAGTTACATATATACTGCTAATATTTTCCTAATTTGTATTTCAACTTTGCTTATGGGTTTGAGATATTTTTTAATAGTCAATTATGTCCACTTTTTTCTTTATGGTTTCTGATCTTTGTCATTCTTATAAATTATAATACAATTATAAAAATATTAGCCCATGTTCCTTTCTAATATTTTAATGGTTTCATGTATTAATTTAATAAATAATATTTATATTTACTATTTTTTATTGCTTACTATGTTATAAGCAGTGCATAAATGCTTTATGTGCATTGTCTCACTTCATTCCTGCAACAACTCTATGAGTTAGGTTGTATGATTATCTCCATTTTAGAGCTAAGTAAATGAAAGCTCAAAGAGATCAGGTAACTTCCCTAAAATCACTTAACTGATAGTTCAAGGATTTGACCCAACATGTGTCTGATTCTTAAGTCCATACATCTTGAACACTTTACTGTATTGCTTTGATCTCTCAGGAATGAATGTTGGCTTAAGCAAGGAGGTAAGGATACAATTTTGTTTTTCACAAATGACTAGAATTTGCCCCAATACTACTTAGCCATTCCCTTGGGTATTTGAAATGCCTCTGAAAGGCAATAATTTCAAAAAGCAAATGATGGGAAAACACTAGGCTAAGAATCAAGAAATCAGTCTTTTTTTCCTCTTCATCAGATGAATCTGAATCTTTGCATACCACAGATTCTTCATCTTGTATGTGACACTATTATCTGTTCTGTCTACTTCATAATTTGTAAGGGTTTGATAGCATTTTAAAGATTAAAAAAATACATTAACACCAGATATTACAGTTTTCTGATGTATCCTTATTAATCCCTAACCAAAAAGTAGGGCTTAGCTCCTCCATTAATGCCAAATAGAAAAATTCTTACTAGAAAAGTATAAACTTTTCTAATGAACAAAAGAAAAAACTAATACATAAGAAAAAAATATAAAATCTAAATTTACTTACAATCAGGTGTAGGCTTCACATCTTTTAACTGATGCTGAAGTTTCTTTACATTGTTGTGTATTTTGGCCAATTGTTGCTGGATTTTTACTCCTGTAGGGGAGAAGTATGTACTTTAAAATAACTCTGTGACAAATGTGGTTCAGGATTCTTCACACGAGACTGATCACCACCATTTAATAAATGATAGTGAACAGCAATTAAATAATGAACAAAAGATGGTTATTTATAAGTGTCAAAACAGCCTGAACAAACTCTTGCTCTAACTAAAGCATCTCTCAATTTCCTCTAATGTTTTAAAGCACAACAGGCTAAATCTTACTATAACCTGTGCCAAGGAAATGTCCTTGGAAATTTTTTTTTAAACTCTAGAGACTGAGTTATTGGACACTCAAATACATGGATCAGTAGCATAGGTTTAGTCATGTTTTGTTCTTTAACAGTTTTTTTCTTTCTCTTTTAATTTGTTATAATTTACGGACATAGATTTTGACCTCAACTATTCTTGGAATATTAAAACTGTCTAACCAATATTAATTCTATGAATACTGACAAACTTCCTAGTGAGAATTAACTTCATCTAAACACATCCTCTAAGATGGGTCTGGTGATACCCACTGGTGTCACAGTCACGGCCTTGAGGCGATGTCTCAGGTGCCATTTACTGGTATGTATGCTACAGGTTGCCAAGCTCAGCCAAAGGACCAGTCTGAAGAAAAGTGTTAGGCCCACAATAAAAGCCTGAAGAACAGAAGAGGGTCTCAAAGCCATTTTGAGATGTTCCGTATCAGCAGCAGGAAGACTGGATTCTTCTTTCATATTTTCTTTCCAAAGTTGTAATCTTACTTTAATATTTACTTAAATTATTAGGCTAAAGTCAAATATTCATATACATATTCATATAATAGTAATATTTTATCATCTTTGGTTATTTTACTTATGCACCCCCCTTATTTTTTTGCAACTTTTCCACAAATGAACATGAGGCACCAAAAGGCTGTGTTCAAAAGTCCTTAAAAGCAATTATTTTTTTAAAAGTTTACCTTTAGGCCTGAAGTCAGTGCTAATATTCAAAACAAACCTCAAATATGTGTATGTGACTTTGGCTTGTTCTATTTTTTATTAAAATTCAAGCGTTCCATAAAAGTAGAAACTTTATCCAATGTATTTTATAGAGTCTTACTGTTGAAACTTTAGATCAAGAAACTTCCCTAGTAAAGTAATCAGGAAAGTGTTTTTTGTTATTTTATTTTTGCCATAGTTTGATCAGCTACAGTGATACTGCTATAGGGCAAATGATCTTTTTATTTTTTTAATTAATTAATTAATTAATTTTTTGGGCTGCATTGGGTCTTCTTTGCTGTGCGGGCTTCAGTAGCTGTGGCTTGCAGGCTCTAGAGTACAGGCTCAGTAGTTGTGGCGCACGGGCTCAGCTGCTCTGTGGCATGCGGGATCTTCCCAGACCAGGGCTCAAACCCGTGTCCCCTGCATTGGCAAGCGGATTCTTAACCACCAGGGAAGTCCGGGCAAATGACCTTTTATTAATTCATTTGGAACTGACATTCTGCACTGTAGGCAAACCATTCAAGTACAATATTACATAAATTCAGGCTAAAATTGTGGCATGATATTTGATGTAAGGAATATGTATTTAGTACTCCTGAGCTGTGATACGTGAAGGGGAAATTTCTATATCCTTATACTAACACAGTGCATTCCTTTTTCTCCTAGATAAGATAAAAACAAAGTGTGAATAAAGAGAGGCAAAATTGTAGAAGAGAAATAAAATGATAAAAATAAAGTTGCCTTAAAAGGGGGAAAATCAAATAATTTAAAAGGCACAGAATGGAGACACTCTACTTAATGGCATGACTGAGAGACAGAAAGATCAGCCTTGCTGTTGTCTGTAAAAGAACTGAGGGACATTAAGAAATATTAAACAAGGGATGTTTAGATTCCTTTATGAATCAAAGAGGAGAACTGGAAATTTGGCATTTATGTTAGGTCTTATCATTCCAACACAAGAGGGAGAATGATTCTTGCCACTATCTCACAAAAGATGACTTTTTAGGGCTTCCCTGGTGGCGCAGTGGTTGAGAGTCCACCTGCCAATGCAGGGGACACGGGTTCGTGCCCCAGTCTGGGAAGATCCCACATGCCGCGGAGCGGCTGGGCCCGTGAGCCATGGCCGCTGAGCCTGCGCATCCGGAGCCTGTGCTCCGCAACGGGAGAGGCCACAACAGTGAGAGGCCCGCATACCGCAAAAAAAAAAAAAAAAAAAAAAAAAGACTTTTTAAAATAGCACAATCTTACATTCTGAAAGGAAAAACTTATTAAAATATTCTTTTAATTGACTATAAGGGAATCCCATGAGCAGTATAATCTCTATATAATACGCCTTAATATTTTATAAAGCTTAGTGGGTTGATAACCATTATTTTTCCTTTACTTAAAGCTAAGATGTTTTTATTATTATAACATAAGGACTTTGCAGAATATAAAATCTACTCTACAAGGAAACAAAGTATTCTTGTAGAATTCTTTTTTAAGGCCAATATTTAGTAAACTGTTAACAATGATTAATATTCATAACAAACAACAGAACATATTCACTGTACAACCTCTAAGGCACTTTCTTATATATTATTTCATCAGATGCACAGACAGCTCTACTATGGTAGAAATGGTAGGTTTTATATCACAAACAAGTAAACTCCAGTTTAAGCAATTATGTGACTTGACCACTTCATACCACTAAGTACAGGTTCTGAATCTGTTGATGCTTACTTAGTCCGGGGCTCAATCAGTAAGATCGTGGTGATGAGCTAAGATCAGACAGCCCAGGAATCAACTTCCCTTTACTTTAAAAAAATTTAACAGCATTAATTGTTTTGACAATCAGAAAATAAAACCCTCTTTTTCCTATTAAAATTAAAGAAATATACACAGAAAACAATCCAGTCAGAATAACTAAATAGTGACCCGAAAAAATAAATACATATCCCTAAAAGATAAACTCATTACCAGCTAGAAAGTATCTTGATAGAGAAAATAACACAGTCAATGAACAAAGACAAAGCACAGGGCAAACCTATAACTTTATATCTCAGGTTTTGTTCATTATGAACTCAACTTACTGTCTGTTTTCCGGCTGTTAATCAATTTATTTTCCAATTCTTCCAGCATACTATGTTCAATTCTGAAGTCACTTTTTTGGTTGTAGAAATGATTGTGTTTATCTTTTTCTATGTTAATAACTCTTTAGGGAAAGAAACAAATAGTGTAAATATGATTTAAGTATATTTTTAATTGTTTAAAATATGAAGATGCTTACAATCTGTACTTTATATTTGGATTAATTTATCTGAGGATTCAAAATATAATTACTTGGATCAATAAGGCTAAGGAATCAAAATAGTAGTTAGAAAACTGTTAAGTTCAACTAAAATCAAGAGTAATTTGAATTGTTACTTAAGTTACAAAATGTTAATTTAAGAAAATTTAATCATAGACTTGCTTTGAAAATACATAAACTTTTGGCTATTGATTCCAACTCAATCTCACCGTGAGCTGAAAATTGTCATCACTGCTGATGGCTGCTTTCAATAGGAGATACTGTTAACTTTGTAGCATGAGCCAAGACATTTAACCTCTCCAGGCATGAACATCCTCATCACTAAAAAGTGAATAATAACAACTCACCACTACCCAACAGGGCTGTGATTAACATTGTATGAGATAATATATGTGAGGGATCTTTATACAGTAAAATGCACTATGGAAATCCAAGTTATTAATATTAGTAAAACTAAAACTTCAAAAGGCAAACAATCTAGGAATTTTCGTATATTTAAGGGATACTGTCTACATTTACTTCAAAGCTTCCTTCGTCTCATCCTTGCTGCTTGGCTTTAGTCCATCTACCTATTGGTAGGTAGGACTTTTATTTTATTTTATTTATTTATTTATTTATTTATTTTTTTTTTTGTGGTATGCGGGCCTCCCTCTGTTGTGGCCTCTCCCTTCGCGGAGCACAGGCTCCGGACGCGCAGGCTCAGCGGCCATGGCTCACGGGCCCAGCCGCTCCGCGGCATGTGGGATCCTCCCGGACCGGGGCACGAACCCGGTTCCCCTGCATCGGCAAGCGGACGCGCAACCACTGCGCCACCAGGGAAGCCCTGGTAGGACTTTTAATGTTAGCTTGAACCCTGGGGTAAAACAAAACAATTACCATCAAGAAACTTTTTTTAGTTGGACAAAGAAATTTACTTTCTCAACACCTGTTTTCTTTCTCCCACAAAGTGGAAATTAATATGACTACTTCTCCATTAATCCTGAATTTAATGAGTGGTGGAGTATCTCTGGCCACTGACTTAATTTCATATAACCCGAGGGGCAACTATCTAAGGTAGAGTTTCCCATTCTTCTTCACTTGCCACACATAGAGAAAAATTTAATATTCATAAGGCATACTGGGGTAAACAGATGAGAATGTCACAGGCCCTACCTGGCTGCTCCAAAGACTGAGGAGGTCATAACTTGCACGTATGTTGGGAAAGGAAGGAAGGGGTAGAACAGAGACATCAAATAGATGTCAGTCTGCAGGTCAACTCTAACAGATTGAGGGTGGCTACTGGAGTCCTGCACTGAGGACTCCAGCCCATGTAGTCTCTGGTTGGGGTGGGGGAAGTTACTATGATCAAATAGAAATGTCTGTCATGGACACAGGATATGAGACGACAGTAAGTAAGTTATGTTTTGATATTCCTGGATTAGAAATATTAACCTATAAAGACATTCAAAACATAATAATGGAGACAAATTGCCAAACATATGAAAAGGTGTTCAACCTCACTCATAACATGAGAAATAAATATTAAAACTATACCATAGTAACACTGTATACCTATCAGACTAGGGAAAAAAACCACAACTTTAAATAATATATTCTGATGATAAAACTGTGATGAAATGGGTCCTCTCATATATTGTTGGTGAAATCATAAATTGCCTATGGAGGACAATTTAGCAATATTCATCACATTTGCAAATTCATATATCTTTGACCCAGCATTTCTACTTCTAGGAATTGTTCCTAAAGATACACTCACACATGTGCAAAATAATGTGAACCTATGTGGAAACTGCAATTAATTCAGCATTATTTGTTATAACATAAGATTTACTATAACCTAAATGTCTATTACTAAGGGGCAGGTTAAATAAATGATGGTACACTCCTACAGTGGAATACAATGCAGTAGTACCGTGTTCTATGTACTGATAAGGAAAGATCTCCAAGATACACTCTTTTTTAACAAAGGTTTTATATGAAAATGTTAGATATACCCAAAAGTAGAGAATGGTAAACTGACTCCCCTCAGATAGCTTCATACGATATATACCTCATATCACTCTGATTCACTCAACAATTTTACCTTTTTCCTCTCTTGGTTCAGCTACCTTTTCTTATCTTTTCTCTTCCTTTTTTCCTTAAGTATTCTAAAGTAAATCTACTACATTATGTAGTTTCACCCCAACATACTTCAGTGTGCATTTCTAGAGATTATGGATGCTTGACGTATATAATTATAATGCCATTATCATGCCTGACAAAATCAATAATTCCTTGGTATCTAGGATATATTCTTAAGTTAAAAAAAAAACAAAACAAGATGCAGAACAGTGTATACAGTATGGTACCATTTATATAAAAAAGGAACCATCTGAATATGTCTTTTTATTTCCTTATAAGTACATAAAATATCTCTGGAAGGATACACAAGAAACTAAAACTACTAGCTGAGGGGAAGGGAAGTGTTTGAAACAAAGACCTTCCACTGTGGACCCGTTGATATGAACTGATTTTTGAATTATGTGAATGTATAACCTATTCTGAAAATAAAACAATTATATTACAAATGGTGTTCTTTCCTTTGTATCCAATGAGAATTGTTGGATTCAATTTCAATGGATTTTTCTAATACTCTTGTTTTTTTTTTTTAATTTTCTAAAAATTTTATTTATTTATTTATTTTTGGCTGCGTTGGGTCTTCATTGCTGCACAAGGGCTTTTCTCTAGCTGTGGCAAGCGGGGGCTACTCTTCATTGCAGTGCATGGGCTTCTCATTGCGGTGGCTTCTCTTGTTGCAGAGCACAGGCCCTAGACGCGTGGGCTTCAGTAGTTGTGGCATGCGGGTTCAGTAGTTGTGGCTCACGGGCTCTAGAGGACAGGCTCAGTAGTTGGGGTGCACGGGCTTAGTTGCTCCGTGGCATGTGGGATCTTCCCGGACCAGGGCTCAAACCCGTGTCCCCTGCATTGGCAGGAGGATTCTTAACCACTGCGCCACCAGGGAAGCCCGCTAATACTCTTTCAATGAGTTTTTCTAAAACCTTACAACAGATGAAGGAAGATTAATCAGTTACAAAACCTACACATACTGATAGACAAGGTATCTATCTGTACTGGCATAATCTACTGGTTTGCTATATATATGGACATTAACCGCCTGGTGGATTACCCTATCTAGAGAGAAACATGACCAGAATTCTTAACCTAGAGTCCAATTCTATCTAAGGTAATGCATTTTGGAAATTTTTTAAAAAATTGTATTTTATCAAATTCTGAGTATTAAAAATATAAAAATTATACAAATACAGTGAGAAATCAATCTCACAAGACTACAGTACAGTATAACTTTTCAAAATTCAAACAGTACACTTTTTATTGGTAGAATTTCTAAACAGACCCAACTGCCACTAATTCTGGTCCAGAGACTATTTCTTACAAATGACTCCTTTTCTCTTGGTTCCTTAGCAAACTGATATTGTATAAATTCAGAGCAGTGTTTTTAGAAAGCCTCCAACTATAGGATACGGTTGGGTGTTCTGAATACTAACTCTTTTATCTTTACTCATGATATTCATCATATCATATGGTGCTACTGATAATGTTAAACATTCAGTAAATATCACTGGTTATTTTAAAAATACATATACGCTAAAACTTAAAATAAATGCCAACTTCTCAATTATTCTAGTCATAATGTGCAGGATGGATCTGAAAGGGCAGAGACCAAGGAAGGGAAACCAATGAAAAGGCCAATAAAAAAAAACTCAAGGGTACAGCACAGACTTTTCATTAAAATTATTCACCTACTCAAAAAGATTTACTAAGTGCTCACCTTGGTAAGTAAAAATGTATTTAATCTGTTACTTGATATATGTGATCTAAAGAAATAACTTTCGTTTTTGTTGATATACACTGTCTCAAAATGGTAAAAATAAATAAATAAAATTTAAATAACTACTTAAAATTAACTTTATACTAAATAGCTTATTATCATTTGTCTATTTCACACTTCTCACCTTTCTCTTGTTTTACATCTGAAAGACTAGTGACTAGAATTTCATAACTTAGTGTGGGATTGGACAGGGTAGAGTAGAATTTTTATACTGTTCACCATAAAATGGCTAGTAATGTTATTTGAAGATAATGTTTTTATACTTACTGATTTTTAAATTTTTCTGCTGTACGTACGAATTCTGCTTTCTTAGTCCGACTAACTTTCTGCTTCCAGTTTTGAAGCTGAAAAGGACGAATTCCACCTGAAGTACCAAAACAGCCATCATTCTGAATAGAAAACAAAAATAAATTTATCCTCAATAAAAAAATGGTAGGAGATGAAGGTGGAATTTTTTTCAGAGAAAAAATATCAATGATGGAGTTTCTCAGGGGATAATTTGGGGGCCAATCTTATTTAATTTTTAAAAATACATTTTGTGGAAGAAAGAATATCTATCTTAAAATGCTAAATTAGTAAGTAAGATATGTAAAGTCTTCAGGGATTTTCAGAAAAAGATCTAATTCTTTCATTCAATCAGTCATTTACCAATATGTATTGAACACTTATGATGTGACAGGTGCTGCACTAGACACTAGGGAAACAATGATAGCCCATGATAATATGGCCCTTGACTTAAAGTCTAGTGAGGGGAACAGACTTAAAAAGAAAAGAGTAAATAAGCAATAAATTTTTTAAAAAATATGGTAAGTGCTGTTAAGGAAATAAACGATGTTGAGATGAAGATAATGGGGCAAAGCGTTGTTTTTTTTTCTTTTTTTTTTTTCAGGTAGAATGGCCACAGAAGGTCTATTTGAGGGGATGATGTTTAAGGAAGAATGGAGCCAGCCATGCCAAAAACTATAGGGAAAGGTGTGCCAGGCAGAGGGACTAGCACGTGCAAAAGCCCTAGAGCAGGAAAAACCTTGGCTAGTTAAAGCAGAGAAAAGGCAACTGTGACACGAGATTAGTAAAGTGCAGAGTAAAGTAGGAGATGAGGATACAGAGGTAGGCAAGTGGCACATCACACCAGCATTTTAAGTCACTAGGGGAGTCTGGATTTTACTGAAGGGTTTAGAGTAGGAGAATGCCACGATACACTTAATTTTTAAAGGAAATCCTTCTGGCTATTTTTTTGGAGAATAAACTGATGGAAGGTGGAGGAGGAGGTGAGGCAAGACTGGAAGCAGGAGAATCAATGAGGCAGGTGACGCAGCAACACAGACAAGGAAAGATGGTGTTCACGGCTACCAGGGTGATGGTGAAGATTAAAATTAAGAAGACTAAATATATCTGGGAGGTATAACCAAGAGGAATTGCTGACAGCCTGGATGTGGGAGATAAAGAAAAAAGGAAACAAGCCTTTAAATTTCGAGAAGCAAGCAAGAATAAAGTAATGAATTTAGGAAATACTTCTAAAATTGAGATATAATCCACATACCATAAAATGTATACATAAAGTTTACAATTCAGTGGTTTTTAGTATATTCACAAAGTCGTGCAACTATCAACACTATCTAGTACCAGAATATTTCCATCATATCAAAAAGAAACCCTGTACTCATTAAGCAGTCACTCCCCATACCCCTAGGCAGCCATTAATCTATTTTCCAACTCTATGGATTTGCCTATTCTGGACAATTAATATAAACAGGATCATACAATATGCAACCTTTTCTGTCTGGTTTCTTTCACTTAGTATAATTTTTTTTAATTTATTTAATGTATTTATTTATCTTTGGCTGCGCTGGGTTGTTGTTGCTGCACGGGCTTTCTCTAGTTGCGGTGAGCAGGGGCTACTCTTCGTTGCGGTGCCCGGGCTTCTCATTGCAGTGGCTTCTCTTGTTGCGGAGCACAGGCTCTAGGCGCGTGGGCTTCAGTAGTTGTGGCTCGCAGGCTCTAGAGCGCAGGCTCA
This sequence comes from Physeter macrocephalus, assembly GCF_002837175.3. Classification (NCBI taxonomy): domain Eukaryota; kingdom Metazoa; phylum Chordata; class Mammalia; order Artiodactyla; family Physeteridae; genus Physeter; species Physeter macrocephalus. The sequence goes on from NC_041221.1 coordinate 112,803,567, forward strand.
GTAGTTGCAGCGCATGGGCTTAGCTGCTCCATGGCATGTGGGATCTTCCTGGAACAGGGATTGAACCCGTGTCCCCTGCATTGGCAGGCGGACTCTCAACCACTGAGCCACCAGGGACGTCCCTAGTATAATGTTTTTTAAGATTCATCCACGTTGTACCAGGAATCTGTACTTCATTCCCTTTTATGGCTAAGTCATATTCCATACGGATCTAGCATATTTTGTTTATCTACTCATCAGTTAATGGACAATGGGGTTACTTTCACTATTTGGTCAATATGCATAATGCTACTAAGAACATTTGTGTACAAGTTTAAGTATGAATATATGTTTTCAATTTTCTTGGGTATATACCTAGCAGTGGAATTTCTGGATCATAGGTAACTCTTTAAAACTCCCCTTTAAAAATTTCGTGTTTTTTTTTTTAAGCTGTAAGCATTCTTATAAGTCCCTTATCAGATAAATGATCTGCAAATATTTTCACCAATTCTGAGTTGCCTTTTCACTTCCCTGATAATGTCTTTTGAAGCACAAAAGTTTTGAAAAAGTGCCAAACTGTTCTCCACACTGGCTGCACCATTTTACATTCCCACCAGCACTATCTGGGGGTTCCAGTTTCTTCACATCCTCACCGACACTTGTTATTGTCTATCTTTTTTATTACAGTCATCCTAATAGATGTGAAATGGTTTCTCACAGTGGTTTTTCATTAGTCCATAATGACTAATGATACTGAGCATCTTTCCATGTACTTACTGGCTATTTCTTTGGAGGAATATATACTTATATCCTTCCCTATTTTTAAAATTGGGTTGTGTTTTTATTTTTGAGTTGTAAGAGTTATTTATATATTTTAGATATGTCCTTATCAAAATATGATTTGTAAATATTTTCTCCCATTCTCTGACCCATCTTTTCAGCTTCTTGATAAGGTCCTTTGAAGTACAGAGTTTTAAATTTTGATGAAGTCCAATTTATTTTATCTTCAGTTGCTTGTGCATTAGATGTCATATAGAAGACACCATTACCTAATTAAAGGTCATGAGAACTTACATCTAAGTTTTCTTCTAAGAGTTTTTTTTAATAGATGCTGGCAACATGAGATTTATTTATTTATTTATTTATTTATTTATTTATTTATGGCTGTGTTGGGTCTTCGTTTCTGTGTGAGGGCTTTCTCCAGTTGTGGCAAGCAGGGGCCACTCTTCATTGCGGTACGCGGGCCTCTTACTATCGCGGCCTCTCTTGTTGAGGAGCACAGGCTCCAGATACGCAGGCTCAGTAACTGTGGCTCACGGGCCTAGTTGCTCCGCGGCATGTGGGATCTTCCCAGACCAGGGATCAAACCCGTGTCCCCTGCATTGGCAGGCAGATTCTCAACCACTGCGCCACCAGGGAAGCCCCGAGTTTTACAGTTTTATCTCTCACATTTAGGTTTCTAATCCATTTTGAGTTAATTTTTATATGTGGTGTGTGGGAGAAGTCCAACTTCACTCTTTTGTATGTGAATACACCATCTGTTGAAAAGACTATTCTTTCCTTATTGAATTATATTAGCACCCTTGTTGAAAATCAATTGCCCACAAATGTAAGGGTTTACTCTTAACTCTCACTGGTATGTCTATCCTTGTGCCAGTACCATACTGTTTGATTACTGTAGCTTCATAGTAAATTCTGAAATTAAGAAGTGTGAGTTCTCCAACTTTGTTCTTTTTCAAGATTGTTTTGACTATTCTGGGTCCCTTAAATTTCCCATATGAATTTTAGGATCAGATTGACAGTTTCTGCAAAAAAAACAAAAAAAGGCAGCTGAGATTCTGATAGGGATTGCATTGAATCTGTAAGTCAATTTGGGGAGTACTGCCATCTCACAAATATTAAGTCTTCATATTCATGAACACAAAACATTCGTTTAGGTAGGTTTTCTTTAATTTCTCTCAATGATGTTTCTGAGTTTTCGAAACATATGTTTCAAAAACTTAAATGTGTTGCACTTCTTTTGCTAAATTCATTCCTATGTATTTTATTCTTCATTATACTATGGAATATTAAATTTTTTTAATTGAAGTACAGTTGATTTACAGTATTGTGTTAGTTTAGATGTACAGCAAAATGACTCTTACATTTTTTTCAAATTCTTTTCAATTATAGGTTATTACAAGATATTGAATATAGTTCCCTGTGCTATACAGTAAATCTCTGTTGTTTATCTATTTTATATATAGTGGTATGTATCTATCAATTCCATACTCCTAATTTATCCCTGCTCCCCCTCTTTCCCCTTTGGTAACCATATTTTTTTTTGTTTTTGTTTTTTCTGTAAGTCTGCTTCTGTCTTGTAAAAATTCATCTGTATTATTTTTTAGATTCCGCATATAAGTGATATCATATACTATTTGTCTTTCTCTGTCTGACTTACTTCATTCAGTGTGATAATCTCTAGGTCCATCTGTGTTGCTGCAAATGGCAATATTTCATTCTTTTTTATTGCTGAGTAATACTCCAAAATGGCATTATTTTCTTAATTTCATTTTTGAATGGTCTGTTACTACTGTATAGAAGTACAACTGATTTTTGTACATTGCTCTTGTTTCCTGCAAGTTCCTGCAAACAGCTGAACTTGTTTATTAACTCTAATAGTTTTTTTGGAGGATTAGTTAGGATTTTTTATATACAAGATCATGTCATCTGCAAATAAGGATAGTTTTATTTCTTCTTTTCCAATCTGAATGCTTTTTGTTTTTCTTGCCTAGTTGCCTGGCTAGAATCTCCAGTGAATAAAGTGGTGAGAGTGGATATTCTTGTCTTATTCCTGATCTTATGGGGAAGTCTTCAATCTTTCGTCATTAAGTATTATGTTAGAGGTTGGTGTTTCATAGATGCCTTTGTCAGGCAGAGGAGTTTCCTTCTATTGCTAACTTGTCAAATATTTTTATCATGAAAGAGTGCTGGAGTTTTTCAGTTGCTGTTTCTGCATCTATTGAGATGATCATATGGTTTTTGCCCTTTATTCTATTAATATGTTCTATTACGTTGATTGATTTTCAAATGCCTGGAATAAATCCCAACTAATCATGGTGTAAAATCCTCCCTTAAGTTGTTAGGTTTGGCTTGATAGTGTTTTGTTGAGAATCTTTGCATTTGTATGCATAAGAGATACTGATCTGCTATTTTCTTTCTTGTGATGTCTAATTTTGGTATCAAGGTAACAATGGCCTTATAGAATGAGTTGAGAAGTGTTCCCTTCTCTATTTTATGAAATTTGTTATGAACAAAAAAATACCCTGACATTTATATTTACCTCTACATTTGTCTTTATTGTTATAGATTATAAATATATTATATTTATATATACCTTTATTATAATAATATATTATCTTATATTATCATACATTACCTTTATTATTATATACCTTTACGTTATATTGACTTTTATATTTACCTCTATATTTACCTTTACCAGTACTCTTTATTGATATTATTCTTCATTTGGATTTGAATTATTACCTAGTATCTTTTTACTTTTGCTCAAAGGACTTGCTTTAGTATTCCTTGTAGGGCAGATATGCTGGCAATGAATCCTCTCAGTTTTTTAAAATCTGGGATTGTCTAAATCTCTCCATTTTTTTCACTAAAGATTTTTACATTTTACTTGAGAAATATGTGTAGAGAATACAATTTTTAAAAATTTGTTCATTAGTTTATAAGTATAATCTTGATCATATGTGGAAATTATGTTTAGCTGAGGAAAATATGCTCCAATTCTGAGAAGTACTATACAGTTGACCCTTGAACAATACAGATTTGAAGCAGGTGCACTTATACACAGATTTTTTCCAATAAATATACTGGAAAAAATTTTGGAGATTTGTGACAATTTGAAAAAAGACAAATCACACAGCCTAGAAATATCAAAAAAATTAAGAAAAAGTTAGATATGTCATGAATGCATGAAATATATGTAGATACTAGTCTATCCTTACATAGGCATAAGGTGAGTGACAGTCATATAAAATTAATAATGCATTAGTTTTCTTACTGTTTTATAACTTTGTTTTCAAAGAATTACATTACCAGGCTTCCCTGGTGGTACAGTGGTTGAGAGTCCACCTGCTGATGCAGGGGACACGGGTTCATGCCCCGGTCCGGGAAGATGCCACATGCCGCAGAGCAGCTAGGCCCGTGAGCCATGGCCGCTGAGCCTGCACGTCCGGAGCCTGTGAGAGGCCCGTGTACCGCAAAAAAAAAAAAAAAAAAGAATTACATTACCGTACAGCATGCTTTTCTCTCTCTTAATTGGAGAAAGTGCCTAGCAGCCTATCATCACAGGAAAGTGGTTTTTGAAAAAAATGGAACAATGTTCCCAGTGTTACATTATGAATATGATGATAATATTGTATGCCATAAAAATTTTATAATGATTCATTCATTGGTGTATAGGCTAGGCTATTGTGAAGCAAACGTATCAACTATATTAGGCTACCATAAACCAATCATATTGCTGCTTCTTCATTATCAGTGCATGGACCATTATATTTGTAAATAAACACGAATTTCTTCTTCACATTATGTTTTCATTTTTGATGTCTAGTGTTAGTGATATGTACAACATCTACAGTGTTTTGTATAAGACAATACTGATGTAGATACTGACTGGCACTTCATCTTATAAACAAATCACGTAAACTTACAGTATCGATAAGTACAGTACAGTACTTTTAATGTATTTTTGCCTCCTTATGATTTTCTTAGTAACATTTTACTTTCTCTAGCCTATTTAATTGTAACAATACAGTATAATGACTTACAAAATATGTGTTAATTGACCAAAAGATCAATAGTAGGCTATTAGTAGTTAGGTTTTTGAGATTTCTGATTTCTGACTATGTCGGGGTTGGTGCCTCTAACCCTCGTGTTGTTTAAGGGTCAAGTGCACTTACTTGTTCTAGTTATGTGAATTCCAGGGATGTGGACTTCTAGGAGAATTTACATGGGAGCCAATAGAGGACCTGTGCATATGTTTTCAATTTTCCATAGTCTACCATTATCCATTATATTTTACTGCCATTATATTTTGGGGACAATAGAGTGAAGATGTCCTTATAATTAGTGGCAGCAAATTCTGTAACCTAGGTTTCCACTTTATATGTTTTTTATGAAAAATAACTTGGCAAACAATAAAGTCTTTGGGTTTTACTAGGCTGTAAGGGATAAAACTATCTATATGTTTAACAAATCAACTCACTTAGAGCTTGAGTTAGCATATTTCATTGGCAGAAACACTATGCTGGAAACAGAGCCTCTATTGAGATGTATATCTAATAACAGAAATCGAGGCAAATTATTTAATATCTTTAAGTCTCAACTTTATTTTTAAAGTTATTTTTATGAAAATATTTTATTAGATAAACTCCAAGCTCCCTTTGACTTCCAATCTCCTTTGTATTTAAATTGAGATATAATTGACATATAACATTATATTCGTTTCAGATGTACAATATGATTCAATATTTGTATATATTGCAAAATGCTCACCAGAAGTCTAGTTAGCATCCATTACCAGAGTTACAAATTGTTTTACTTGTGATGAGAACTTTTTAGATCTACTCTCTTAGCAACTGCTGTTAACTAGTCACCATGCTGTACATTACATCCCCAGGACTTATTTATTTTATAACTAAGTTTGTACCTTTTGACTACCTTTATCCATTTTGCCCAGCCCCTATCCCCTACCTCTGACAACCACCAACCTGTTCTTTGTACCTATGAGTTTAATTTATTTTTGTAGATTCCACATTTAAGTGAGATCATATGGTATTTGTCTTTCTCTGTCTGACTTATTTCACTTGACATAATGTCGTCAAGGTCCATCCAAGTTTTTGTAAATGGCAAGATTTCCTTCTTTTTACGGCTGAATAGTATACCAGTGGTGTATGTGTGTATCATATTTTCTTTATCCATTCATCATTAGTGGTCATAGGTTGCTTCCATTTCTTGGCTATTGTAAATAATGCTACAGTGAACACTGGGGTGCATGTATCTTTTCAAGTTAGTGTTTTCATTTCCTTCAGATAAATACCCAGAATCGGAATTCCTGGATCATATCGTAGTTCTAGTTTTAATTTTTTGAGGAACCCCCATACTGTTTTCCAGAGAGGCTAAACCAATTTATATCCCTACCACCAGTGCACAAGGGTTCACTTTTCTCCACATCCTCACCAACACTTGTTATTTCTTGTCCCTTTGATAACAGCTATTCTAAAAAGTGCAGTTTTGATTTGCATTTCCCTGATGATTAATGATGCTGAGCATCTTTTCATGTACCTGTTGGTCATCTGTATGTCTTCTTGAGGAAAATGCCTATTCAGTTCCTTTGTCCATTTTCCAATCTGATTTCTTTTTTTGCTATTGAGTTGTACAAGTATATACTTTGGATATTAACTCCTTATATGACTTGCAAATGTTTTCTCTCATTCAGTAGGTTGTCTTTTCATTTTGTTGATGTTCCCTCTGCTGTGCAGAAACTTTTTAGTTCGATGTAGTCTCCTTCATTTTTAGACAATTATTTTTCTGGACACAGAATTCTTGGTTGAGAGTCCTTTTCTTTCAGCATTTTGACTATGTCTATCATTCCATGCCTTCGGAGTCCAAGGTTTCTGTTGAGAAACCAGTTTTTACTGAGGATCCCTTGTATGTGTTGAGTAGCTTCTCTGTTGGTGCTTTCAAGATTTTCTTTTTGTCTTTGTCTTTTCTACAGCTTGATTATGACATGTCTAGGTATGGATCTCTTTGAGTTTATTCTACTTGGAGTTCACTGAGTTCCAACAATGTGTAGACTCATATTTCACCCATCATTTCTTGAAATATTCTTTTCCCCCCTTTTCTCTTTCCTCTCCTTCTGGGACTCTCATTAGCTGTGACACTTGACGGTATCTCACAGGTCTCTAAGGCTCTGTTCATTTTTCTTCATTCTTTTTTTCTTTCTGTTCCTCAGTCTGGATAATCTGAATTGACCTATCTTCTGCCAGCTCAAATCTAGTGTTGAGTCCCTCTAGTGAAATGAGTTCTTGTATCTTTTAACTCCAAAATTTCTATTTGATTCTTTTATTATAATTTTTCTCTTTATAGATATTTTCTATTTGGTGAGACACAATTCTCATAGTTTGTTTTATTTCTTTAGAAATGGTTTCCTTTAGATTTTTGAACATATTTAAAGTAGATGATCTAAAGTCTTTGTCTATTATGTCCAACATTTGGTCATCTTATGGGATAGTTTCTTTTTACTGTTCTTTTTTTTTTTAATTCTTCTGTGTGTGGACCATACTTTCTTGTTTCTTTGCACATCTCATAATTTGTCAAATACTCAACACTTTAAATAATATAATGTGGCAACTCTGAAAATGAGATTCCTTCCCCTCTCCAAGGTTTGTTGTTGTCACTGTTTGTTTAGTCATTTTTCTGAACCAATTCGGTAAAGTCTGTATTCTTTGTTTGTGTGGCACTGAAATCCATGTTTTGTTAGCTTAGTTGTCAGTGAACAATTGGTTGGTCAAAGATTTTCTTAGATGTCTTAAACCAATTAAGTCCCCAGTCTTTGCTAAGGTGGTCTAAGTACATGCTGGAGCATGCCATCAGTACTTGGGCAAGCAGTTTAAAACTCTACTTTAACCTTCACTTCCTGTTGCACAGAGTTTCAAGACCAGCCAAAGGTGAGAACTCAGGCCTTCTTAGGCCTTCTCTGGTTGCATTCATTTCCTATCACTACTATAACAAACTTACCAAAGATTAGTTTACCACAAACTTAGAGGCTTAAACACCACAAATTTATTCTCTTACATTCTGGAGGTCAAGTCTAAAATTAAAGTGTTGGCAGGATTGTGTTCTTTCTGGAGATTCAGAGGAGAATCTATTACTTCCTTACCTTTTTTTCAGCTTTTAGAGGCCACCTTCATTCCTTGGCTCATGGCCCCTTCCTCACATAACTTCACCCTCTTGCTTCCACTGTTACCTCTCCTACTGGTTCTGATCCTCCTGCTTCCCTCTTACAAGGACCTTTGTGACTATATCGGCCCACCCAGATAAACTCCCCATCTCAAGATCCTCAATTTAATCATATCTGCAAAGTTCCTTTAATCATGTAAGGTCACATATTCACAGGTGCTGGGGATTAGGATGTGACTATCCTTGAGCGGGGAGGGGGATTCTGCACTCTACCACATACACACAGCCCTATTCATGTGTGGGATCTTCTAGAGGAAATCCATTCTGAGTAATCATTTAAAGTCAGAAAAGTAATGTGCTTATTACTGACGGACCATTCCAGGCAGCCAAATGCCATAAAATACAAGTCATCACAGGAAGGTCATTAGAAACAAAACAAACAGAAGACACAGCTCTATCTTGGTACAAAACCAGAACATACACTAGTGTGATACTGCTAGAGATACTTCAAAAAAGTTATAATTCAGCTGCTGAAAAGATCAAGAGGGAAAAGGCAGCTGAGAGGACAATCAAGAGATTCATAGTCTTTGGCGTTGAAAGGCAATGGCTGAGGAGAATTATGAACAAATAATATACAAGTATTAAAATGCACAGATAGGGTACATTATTTCTTTCCAAAATGAATGAGAAATTTATGGGATTCCACACTCTATGGAGGTTGTAAAATAAAACACAATATAAAATAGTTCTAAAACTTCAAAGATAATTATTCCAAAATAATTTAAGGAAACAGTTATGGACTGAATTATCACCCTTCAAATTCGCGGGCTGAGGCCCTAGATTTGGAGGAAGTAATTAAGGTTAAATGGGATCATAAGGATAGAGTCCTAATCCATTAGGACTGGTGTCCTTATAAAAAGAGGAAGAGACACCAGAAAACTCTCTCTCTCTGCATGTGCACATGTGAGGACACAGCAAGAAGGTGACTGTCTACAAGCCAGAAACTAACCCTAACAGCACCTTGATCTTGGACTTCCCAGCCTGCAAAATGGTAAAAAAGTAAACTTCTGTCATTTAAGCCATTCAGTCTGTGGTATTTTGTTATGGAAACCCTAGCAGGTTAATATAGGAACTTTAGATATTTTGGCGGACATCTCTAATATCATGAGTAAAATTATCTCTTCTCAGGAAAACATTAGTTGGTTTCACTGTTAAGAGTCAATAGGAATACTCATTCATGAAATCCTATGACAAATATCCAAGTTCAGTGCTAGGCTGTAGAATTTGAGCATATAGTGTGTATGTGTGTGTGTCTGTGTATGTGGTATGTTGGGGGGAATACACAGAGGGATAACACATAGTTAAACTCCTCAAAAAGCACAGTATGGTACAGTAGAGATTCTAATTGTTTTTTTTTTTTTAAACCCAAACACCCTTGAGAAATTCTACCTCACTACTGCTGTGACTGTCAACCATGAGGCTCTGCCTTCCCTAAACTGGTGAGAGGGTATAAAGCAGGGTGTCTCAACCTCAGCACTACTGATATTTTTGACCAGGTAATTTTTTGTTTTGGGGGAGCTGTCCTTTGGCCTGTACCCACTAGATGCTAGGAGCACACACAAACACCCCACAGTCCACCTGCAGCTGTGACAACCAAAACTGTCTCCAGACATTGCTGAATGTGAGAAACCAATGTCACAGTTTGAAACAGCTCCACAGGTGATTCTGATCCAACACCAAGGAAGGGAAACCTCTGAGAATCACTGTAGTTGGCAAGAGTGTGCATCAATAACAGTATTAGGCAACTTGTGAGAAATGCAAACCAGGAGGTTAAACATGGTTATAAGAATTTAGAAAACAAACCATTTTCAACTAAAGTAAGCCAGAAAGGTTTCATGGAGAGAAGCCACCAAGAGGACTAAAACACTAGGGCCATACATTTTAAAAAATATTTTTAAAGTATTTAAAATATATCTGAAAAAAATATATATCTATTATGTATTTTTCTGTATTTTATATTTTTTTCCTGACACATTTGGGCCAGAGTTAGAATAATAAAAAGACATACAGAGGATGTGTGAGAAAATTTGTCTGAGGTGGAATTTCTTGAATTTCTTGAAACAGGTAAAGACACTGTATTTCCTTAGAGGAAGAAAATGATAGAAGCTGTCCTCAGCTCATAACAGCCTTCTTTCAGGTTTGGACTAATCCACAAATATTTAATGAGCATCTACTATGTTCCTGGACTAAAGAGGCACAGCTTTTGGTGCTGGGAATACAATAGTGAATAAACTTCCAAAAGTTTCTTCCCGCATAGAGGGCAGGGTTTATGTTTCCAGGCAGCGTGGAGAAAAATTAAAAAGTAAGCATAAAATATGTAATATATTATATGGTAATAAGTGCTATGGAGAAAAACAAAACCAGAAAAGACAACAGGGTGTGCTGGGTAGGGGGATTCAGTAAGGGGAGGTCAAGGAAAGAATCACTGAGCTGATGGCGTTTGAACAAAGATATCTGAAGGCGGTGCTGGCTATGAGACCATGAGGAAAGAGTTTCCAAGCAAAGGGACTGCTTGGAAAAAAGCGCTGCAGCAGACTCAGAGCAGGGGACTGGGGATGAGGTGACAGGGGGGTGGTAGGGGCAGCTCAGAGGCCCTGTGGACCACGGTAAAAACGTTTGCTTTTACTCTGAGGGATTTGAGCAGACAAGTGTCATTACTGGACTCAATCACCTGACTGTTGAGAATACTTCAGGAAGGCAAGAGTGGAAGAACAGAAACCAACTAGGAAAGTATTTCTGCTGGGGGAGAAATGATGGTGTGGACCACCATGTGAGGTGGTGAGAGTGGGATTCTGGACTTATTCCAAAGGTAGAGCAGACAGGAACTGCCCATGCTCTGGGGTGTGGGCTGTGAGAGGAGAGGAGTCAAGATCTTTGACCTGAGCAGATGGATCCAACAATTCTCCTTGGGGGATCATCCTCTGGTCCTCACTGCAGAGAAACGGGTCCTGAGAAGATCTCTGGAAACACATCAGCCTCCGACCATCCCATGTTTGACTCCTCCTTGTGTTCCCAGCGCTGATACAATAATACAGCAGCCACCAGTCACTGGGCACCGAATCTCTCTCCAACCAAGCATTGTACCAGGGGCTTCCCAGACAATGTGCACGGCTCGGGAAGGTGCATATTATCAGTTCCAACGTTTAGAGAAGAAACTGAGTCACCGAGAGGTTAAATATGTTCCTATCACACGCTAGGAAGAGGCAGAACCAGCGTTTCCACCCAGATCTTCCTCCACTCCAAAACCACAAGAGAGGCGGCTCCGTAAAAGCAGTTAAACGCACAAGCGAACAAAGCGAAACGCTGGCGTGTGCCAGGCCCCGAGCAAAGGGAGGTTAACACCGCGCCTCCCGCCTCCCGGGGCCGCGCTACAGAGCACACCTGTTCAGCCTGGGGCCCCGTCCAGCCTCTGGCGCCTGCAGCCCCCCGGTCCACGTCTGCCTCCTCCATTTACCTGTTGCGGCACAGGCGTTGCTCCCACGCGGGTCCCGGTGGCCGCTCCCGCCCCCGCCACAGCCCCCGCTACAGCTGTGGCCGCCGCCGCCACCACGACCGTCGTCAGGGCGGCCATCTTTCCACGCCGAGCCTCTCGGTGCACTGCGGCCCCCCAGGCCTGGGGTGGAGGGGTTCGGGCGTGGGTAGATCCTGGCTCTGCCGGGGCGGCAGGGCTCCCCCGGGAGGGAGAACGCTGCCGAGATGTGGGGCGGGGCCGGAACGCAGGGCGGGGCGGGAGTGCAGGGCGGAGGTGGGCCGCGGTGCAAGGCGGGGCGGGGTCGGGATCAGGGCGGGGCCCGAGCGCCGGCCGGAGCGCGGGCCGGTGGCGGGCTGGGCTTCGCTGTGCTCTGCGGCGCGGTTGTATTACAGTGCACGTTATCTACTCTTTATTTGGCAAAAAATCTTTCTCCCCGGCCCCTGTCCCCTAACCACCAGGAAAATTCATTGTTTTTCACTGTCCTACTTAAATTTATTCGTGTTATATATAGATATATGATATACATAGATATCTATATATCCATAGAGAGATATACTTTACATAATAGAACTTCTTTCTAGGTTTCTACTAAGTTCTGGTGAAACTGAGTCTAAATGAAAAAACATTATTGATGAGCCTGAACAACAGACTATATTTCACATTTTCAAACAAAACAGAGCATGCCCTACACTATCAGATATCAGACGCAGGGATGTCACACTCCTAGGACTTGGCCACTGAGAAGAGAGACTCCAGAGATACAGTGTTGGGAAGATGGAGAAAAGCCAGAGATGACTCCTGCAGTCAAGTCATTGGCAACCAGTGGCAATTCAGCTGATTTGTGGAGGCATTGCGTTTTCCTCCTTTAAAGGAATGTATTCATCCATTCATCGATTCATTAATTCAATCAATATCCAGCTGCTACTATATGCCAGACCTTGAGAATTAACTGTTGAATTAGACACACACACCAAGTTCCTTCTCTCCAAACTTCTACCAGGGAATTCAAACAAACAAACAGGGTATTTATCGAGCACTTACTTCGTGCCAGCACTGTTCTAAACAATCTAGTGAAGTAGGTACTATTATCATTTTCATTTCATGGATAATGTTAAGTAACACAAGACCATATACAAGTAGGAACTGGGATACAAGCCTAGCTGGCCTAACTCCAGAGACCATCCTGGTAGAGATGTTAAACAGGCAGATGGAGCCCAGGAAAGAGACTAGAGTTAAATACATGAATTTGGTCTGTATCTCCATGTAGAAAACATCTTAAAAAGTGAAAGAGATCACTCAGGGAGATTATAAATTGAAGTCTGGGAACTGAGGCCTAGAGCCCTCCAACACAGATGACACAGACAGGAGGAGTTGACAGGAGAGGTCTGTGACAAGGGAGGAAAGCCAGAATCCTATGGAAGAAAGTGTTTCAAGAATGATCAACTGTGTGGTCTGCTGCCCAGAGGTTGAGTGACATGAAAACAGACAGCTGATGGTTGGATTTGACAATGAGGAGGCCACTGGCCACCCTGACAAGAGCACTGTCAGTGGGGTGGTGAGCCTGACTGAGACAGTTGAGGAGATGATGAAGGTGAGGGGTAGAAATGATGTCTTTAGACAACTATTTTGATGATTCTGTGATGCAGGTGATCAGTGAAATGAGGTGGTAGCTTGAAGATGTGTGATCAAAGAAGATACATGTGGTGTGTGTGTGTGTGTGTGTGTGTTTGTGTGTGTGTGTGTGTGCGTGTGTGTATGTTTCAAGCTGGGGACTAGTGGAGGGCATCTGTACCTTGGAGTCTAGGTCACAAATGGAAAGTTTGGTCTCTGAGAGGGGCACCTGCTCTTCCTTACGGGAGGGTTGCAGCACAAGGTGGTTGGTAGATTTGGAGACAAAAGATGGGCTGCTCTCCTTTCCCCACGCACTAGAAGGAAGAGGGAAGCTTCCGGGTATTGAGAAGGTAAGACCTCTTTAATTTATGTACTTACCTTTCACCCAAAATGAGGTCTGTTGTCACAGCACTGAGTTCCTGTAACTGTTAGTCTAGAATAATCTGGTAGACGCAAGGGAAAACAGTCAACCAATTACTTGAATTGAGTGGTCTCTGCCAGGGACAACACTGGACTGGATACTAGAAGGGAATATATTAATAGTAACAACACGCAAGATGGCCGCTTTAAGATTTTTACTGTTTTATTAGGATGAAAAATTCTAAAAAACGATTAAGAATCTCGTAAACAGAAAACCAGAGCAGGCCTTTGCAACATGAAGATTAGGCAGCTGCCTGGGCCCTTACTTTGGGGCCCTTTCAGTGGCCAGAGCTACAGAATATATTTTCATTGTATAGTTTCATTTCTTACATTTTGTACCAATTCTAACGTTACATCAGAGGTTTGTCATTCCTTAATTTATTTTATATTTGTATTTCTTTTCTCTTAAACACTAAAAATCTTGGCTCCTTAGAATATCAACATATTTACATATTTGCTTTTTCTTGCAACAATTATGTAGTTTCAAATTACAATTCTGATATTACCACTAACAGTAAACCTACTTAAAGAAGTTTAAGATCATTTTGTAGTTCTTTTTGCCCTTAGAATATGTCCTGCACAGGATATTCAGAGTGTTGTGTTCAAGAGTTTACTGAAATTTCTCTTTTCTGGGTGGTAACAGAATCAATTTTTATGTAGTCGGATTCTTTTGATTGTATTTGTCTTCACTTTTAGTGTTTCCTCTATTTTTTTCTTTTTGGTATCCTTTTTAAAAAATATGTAAAACATATGTAATGTATGTAAAGTCAAAATGATATGACATATTTAAGGAAGTCTTGCCCCCAAACACACCCTCTCCATGGCCTTTTCAACTGATCCTCTATATGTGACCATTTTTTATTAATTTCTGGCTTGTTCTTTTACATTTCTTTTTGCAAAAATGAGTATATATATATGTGTTCTTATTTTTCCTTTTCTCTTACAAAAACATGTAGCATATTGTATTATTTTCCTAGTGCTGCCATAACAAAGTATCACAAACTGGGTGGTTTAAAACAATAGAAATGTATTATCTCACAGTTCAGGAGCCAGAAGTCCAAAATCAAGGTGGTGGCACAGTTGGTTCCTGAATTCCTTCCTCTCCTGAGAGTGAGTTATCTGTTCCATGCCTCTCTCCCAGCATCTGTGGTCACTAGCACCCTGTAGTATTCCTTGGCTTGTGGAAGCATTACTCTAGTCATTGCCTGTATGGTTGGATGGCCTTCTCTCCTATGTGTCTGTGTCTCTGTCTCTGTGTCAAAATTTCCCTCTTCTTATAAGGATACCTGTCATTAGATTAGGGTTCTCCCTAATCCCGTATGACCTTATCTTTATTATATCTGTAAAGACGCTGTTTCCACATAAGGGCACATTCACAGGTACTGGGCATTAGGACTTCAGCATATTTCTTTAGAGGACACAATTCAACTCATAACACACATATAATACTCTACACCTTACATTTTTCACTTAACAATATATCTTACAACTCGCTTGATGTAAGTTCACAAAAATCTTTCTCATTTTTTTAATGGATGCATAATACTCTATTTTACTCAACCAGGCATCTATTGACAGATGTTTGGGTTATTTCCAATCTTTTGCTGTGACAAGTATTGGGGAAGAAAAAATTTTCCTCTACCTTTCTAGGTTCTTCTGAGAGTCTAACAATTAAATTGACATGACACAGATTAACAGGAGACAAATTTTAATTTCATACATATGGGAGTTCACAGAAACAGGAGACTCAAAGAAATGACCAAAGCAGGCAGCTTTTATACTTTTTAGACAAAGAAACAATTAATTTGTGAAGAACTGACAAAGACACTTAGGCTTGGATATTAATTAGTGAAGAAACTAAGCAGAATTAGTTTACATAGCCTTTTCCACCCTAAATTTTCTATCCCTGGAGGTAAAAATGTCCCTACGTCTTGGTGCTCAGAGGTTGCCTTTCAGATGGGAGCTTTATTTCCTGCTTTCAGGTGGAAAGAAGGCAGGGTCAGGGTGTCCATCTTGCACTGGCTGTTTCTCAAGTAACTTGAATTCAAAGCAATCAATATGCCAAAGTAGCATATTTGGGGGTGGCCTGCCCTGAATCCCATCACAAGTAATGATAAGTATTTCATATTTGGGGAAGTGTATCTTCAGTGTAATTGCTGAGTCAAGTGATAAATGCAAAGGCAATGTAGTTAGATATTGTTAAATTCCTTTCCGTAGAAGTTGTACCATTTTGTACTCCAACTAGCAATGCCTGAGGGTGCCTGTTTCCTTATTATTTGCCATCACAGTACTTCTTCAAGTCTTTGCATTTTGGGCAATCTGAATAGGTGAAAAATGGTATCTCTCAGTAATTTTAATATACCTTTCTCTTGTTATGAATGAAGCCTTTTTTCGTAAGTTGAAGAATGTCAGCTTTTTCTTTAAACTCTGTTCACATCTTTCCCCAATGGTATTTAGTCTTCCTCTTCCCAGTTTCTTTTTTTTTAAATAGATCTTTATTGGAGTATAATTGCTTCACAATACTGTGCTAGTTTCTGTTGCACAACCAAGTGAATCAGCCATATGCATACATATATCCCCATATCCCCTCCCTCTTGAGCCTCCCTCCCCCCCTCCCTATCCCACCCCTCTAGGTCGTCGCAAAGCACTGAGCGGATCTCCCTGTGCTATGCTGCTGCTTCCCAACAGACAACTATTTTACATTCGGTAGTGTATATATGTCGATGCTACTCTCACTTCGCCCTCCCATCCCATGTCCTCAAGTCCATTTTCTATGTCTACTTCTTTATTCCTGCCCTGCAACTAGGTTCATCAGTACCATTTTTTTTTTAGATTCTATATATATGCATTAGCATATGGTATTTGCTTTTCTCTTTCTGACTTACTTCACTCTGTATGACAGACTCCATCCACCTCACTACAAATAATTCAATTTCGTTTCTGTTTATGGCTGAGTAGTATTCCACTGTATATATATGCCACATCTTCTTTATCCATTCATCTTTCAATGGACATTTAGGTTGATTCCCTGTCCTGGCTATTGTAAATAGTGCTGCAGTGAACATTGGGGTACATGTCTCTTTTTGCATTATGGTTTTCTCAGGGTATATGCCCAGTAGTGGGATTGCTGGGTCATATGGTAGTTCTATTTTTAGTTTTTTAAGGAACCTCCATACTTTTTCCATAGTGGTTGTATCAATTTACATTCCCACCAACAGTGCAGGAGGGTTCCCTTTTCGCCACACTCTTTCCAGCATTTATTGTTTCTAGGTTTTTTGATAATGGCCATTCTGACCAGCGTGAGGTGATACCTCATTGTAGTTTTGATTTGCATTTCTCTAATAATTAGTGATGTTGAGCATCTTTTCATGTGCCTCTTGGCCATCTGTATGTCTTCTTTGGTGAAATGTCTCTGTAGTTTATGTCAAAAAGTGTTTTTCTGTTTTCCTCTAAGAGTTTTATAGTGTCTGGTCTTACATTTAAGTCTTTAAGCCATTTGGAGTTTATTTTTGTGTATGGTCTTCCCAGTTTTTAAGAGCTCTTTATCAATTAGGTGATTGTTATATAATTTTTTCATATAAATTGAAAATATTTTCTTCCAGGTTTTTAATTTGTTTAGTGACTTTTGCTTTTTTTTTTTTGCTTTGAAAAGGTTCTTTCTACTTTTATGTAGTCAAGTTTGTCAATGATTTAGTATTTTCTTTGATGCTTCTGGATTTGTAATCACAGTTGGAAAGGCTTTTCTCACTCCCAGTTTATAAAGAAATGAATCCTTATGTTCTCGTGCAGTTTTACTTTTTACATTTAGATATCTGGATAATTTGGATTTCATTCTGATATCCAGAATGAGATATGGATTCAATTTTACTTTTTCCCAAAAGGCTATCTAGTTATGCCAAAATATTTATTTAAAACAGTATATTTCCCCAGTGATTGAGGTGTCACTTAACTTTTCACATATAATTGTTCTATTTTGAATTTTTTGTCTATTCTATCATTCTGTATATCTAGTTATGTATCAGTAACATGCTTTTTTTATTTATAGGGAAAATTATACAGTGTTTTAATATATTACAGGGCTAGTTCCTCTCATTGTTCTTGTTTTTGGGTTTCCCTTCCTTTTCCTGCTTACTCATTTCCCAAAAGAACTTTAGAATCAATAGTCTACTTTAAGAGAAAAATCTCTATATTTTTAATGGAATCACATTAAATTTCTTTATTAACTTGGGAAGAATTAACATAAGTATAACGTAGAGTTGCCCTACCCATAAACAAGGGATGCCTTTACATTTGTTCAAGTCTACTTTTGCATCTTTGAAGAGTAAACATTTTAAGCTTATTCCTAAGTTAAAAAAAATATTCTCTTGAAACTACAAGTGTGATTTCCCCTCCCTTGATATCATCTAGCTAGGTATTCTTTGCATATATGAAACTATTGATTTTTCTTTATTAGTTTTTTATACTGCTACTTTAATCAATTCTCTTAATTTTGGTTTTATTTTTAGAATGATTATCTTAGGGTTTCCTTTTATTCTATTACATTATCTGCAAACAGAGATCATGTTATCGCTTTCTTTCCAATTCTCACACTTCTTCCAGACAGGAAGATGGAAGAAGGCTGTCAAACCTAAATGTCCATCGACAGAGGAATGGATAAAGAAGATGTGGTACACATATACAATGGAATATTACTCAGCCATAAAAAGGATTGAAATTGGGTCATTTGTAGAGATGTGGATGGACCTAGAGACTGTCATACAGAGTGAGGTAAGAAAGAGAAAAACAAATATCATATATTAACACATATCTGTGGAATCTACAAAAATGGTATAGATGATCTTATTTGCAAAGCAGAAATAGAGACACAGACGTAGAGAACAAATGTATTCATACCAAGGGGGAAGGGGGGGGTGGGAGGAATTGGAAGATTGCGATTGATATATATACACTATTGATATTATGTATAAAATAGATAACTAATAAGAACCTACTGTATAGCACAGGGAACTCTACTCAGTGCTCTGTGATGACCTAAATGGGAAGGAAATCCAAAAAAGGGGATATATGTATACGTATAGCTGATTCACTTTGCTGTACAGTAGAAACTAACACAACATTGTAAAGCAACTATACTCCAATAAAAATTAACTTAAAAAGAAAGACTGTCAATTTGGGTTCCACTGAAGTCAGATCATGAAACTAGGACTTAGAAGAGGCAAATGTTTTGTTTTAATAATTATGTAGAGATCACTATTGCAAACTGAACAATGGTGAAGCAGTTATGATCCATCCCAAAGCTACAGAATAATATGCTGAAAATGTGTGGAATCGCTCCAGACAGTTGGGCAAAATCAAATATACTCTTATGCCTGGGCACCAGATTTATTCTTTTATATAGGCTTAATTATTAACAATATATTTGTATTACTGTCTTAAATACACTAACAAATGGATAATTTTATGGTGAGCTATAGAATTCACCAGTATAAACTGACAGGGCTGGAATAAGTTTGCTTCATATTGACTTCTGAAATCAGAATAAAAGCTAATCAATAAGGGAACCGTCTTGCACTGTTGGTGGGAATGTAAATTGATACAGCCACTATGGAGAACAGTATGGAGGTTCCTTAAAAAACTAAAAATAGAATTACCATACGACCCAGCAATCCCACTACTGGGCATATACCCTGAGAAAACCATAATTCAGAAAGAGTCATGTATCACAATGTTCATTGCAGCTCTATTTACGATAGCCAGGACATGGAAGCAAACTAAGTGTCCATCAGCAGATGAATGGATAAAGAAGATGTGGCACATATATACAATGGAATATTACTCAGCCATAAAAAGAAACGAAACTGAGTTACTTGTAATGAGGTGGATGGACCTACAGTCTGTCATACAGAGTGAAGTAAGTCAGAAAGAGGAAAGCAAATGCCATATGCTAACACATATATATGAAAAAAAAGATTATGAAGAACCTAGGGGCAGGATGGGAATAAAG
Source organism: Physeter macrocephalus (assembly GCF_002837175.3). Lineage (NCBI taxonomy): Eukaryota > Metazoa > Chordata > Mammalia > Artiodactyla > Physeteridae > Physeter > Physeter macrocephalus. The sequence continues at coordinate 112,823,075 of NC_041221.1, forward strand.
ATGCAGACCTACTAGAGAATGGACTTGAGGACACAGGGAGGGGGAAGGGTAAGCTGGGACAAAGTGAGAGAGTGGCATGGACATATATACGCTACCAAGTATAAAATCAATAGCTAGTGGGAAGTAGCCACATAGCACAGGGAGATCAGCTCCGTGCTTTGTGACCACCTAGAGGGGTGGGATAGGGAGGGTGGGAGGGAGGGAGATGCAAAAGGGAAGAGATATGGGGATATATGTATAGCTGATTCACTTTGTTATAAAGCAGAAACTAACACACCATTGTAAAGCAATTATACTCCAATAAAGATGTTAAAAAAAAAGATACCTCTTGATATCCCTAATGGAAAAAAAAGCTAAAATATTACTAATGTAAGGGGTGATAACTTCCTCCACAATTTTTATTTTCAAATAAAAACAGTTGAACTCCTTCCACTGACCTTTAAATGACTATCCCCATACAAAATGTTCAATTGTTTAAACTTAACTATATTTCTAGAAACTGAAAAGAGAAAGTGGTAAAAGACTTCCCAGTCTTTCAGCTCTTTTTTTTAATACTTCCTCGGTAATATCAGAGTTCCCTAACAAGATACTCTCCAACAGATTGTCAGTTCCCTGATGGGGCAAAAATATTTATTACTGAACAATAACAACAACAACAGCCAAAGCAACAACAGTGAATCTTTACACCAAATGTAGCTGTTAAGACAATTTAAAGGTAGGCCTAGATAAAAGGAAAAAAATGTGAATATTTACTTTAAAAATAATAATCCTTACTTTTGATGGCCTATCGTGTGCCAAACACCTTAACAACACATATAGCTACTCTTTGCTGTAAATAAATAAAGTTTGAGAATCTTAGTCAATAAACTTTCTAAGATAATACAGCTAGAATATGGCAGAGCCAAGCATCAAGCCTGGATCTGACTTAATAGTTAAAACTTATTTTCCTAAAGCAAAAAAACCTCCAAGTCTATTTTTCTTCTTTTGAAAAATAATTTTTTCATGGAGGCCCGTAGAAAATAAAGAAGATAATCACTTGTGTTTGAATGGATGTTGATTATTCTTTTGCAGGTAGAGACAGGTTTACATCGTTCAGATCAGACTCAGGGAAATGAAAAATCTTCAGTATGGTTGACAGTTTTATGACTACACCACTTAGTCCCAATAGAGCACTTTTCCCTGAAAATTCAAACCCATTTGATGAACATGAACCTATTGCTAAAAAATTAATTTCAGAAGTTATCACAGGGTCATTCTTCTACAGTTAGAAAATTAAACTCATATATCATCTATATAGTCCCTTGGATTTATGGGAAAATTTTCAGGAACTCCTAGCTTACAGGAACAAAATAACTTTTCAGTTAAGTATTTATACTCTTGCTTGAGAATTTTAAATCAAAAACAGATCTCTGTATATAAACGTGGAAGTTAAGGAATTGTACATCATGAAAATGATAAAGAAAATATTACTGAATGGTTGGGACTTCTGTAATGTTTGAGATTTTTTACAATTATCATGTATTAATTTGAGCAGCTGTACCGGCTGCCTCCGGGCTTCCTTTTATGTGAGAAAAAGAACTATTTTTAAAACCAGTGCTTTTTGAATTTTTGTTACACATAGACTGAGATAAACTTAACATTTTAACACTAGCTGGTGCTTATAACACCAGTAAATGTCTAGTGACGGGCATAATCTGGAGCACAGAGACACTGTATGGCTTGCTCACGTTGGAAGGAAAATCAACAAGCATTGGGCCGTTATCAAGGAAAGACTGTAGACACCAAACCAGGTTTCCAAGGACAGGGAAATACAAGGACGTGCCACCCTGACTTGGGCATGGAAGTAGGCAGCACTGAAAGACTGCTCAGAGAGTGTTACACATCTGTCTGCAGGAAGTACTTGGTGGAAACCTCAGTGGAATCAAAAGAGAAAGAAAGAAAGAAAAAAGGAAAGGTTTTGATTTTGTACAAATATGTAAAGCCAAGTGTGTGCCTGACTTGGCTATTGGTCAGTGTAAATGAATAAGACATAATGACTAGTCCTTGCAGATTTCTTTCCCCTGCCTATCAATATTTCTGCAAGGACTAGTTCTTAGCTGGGGAGGCAGGGATGTGCACTTTCTTGGTAGAGCTTGGGACTGTAGCTGTCAGACACCTATATCAGAATTGCTCTCCTTCTCTAAGGCTGCCAAGCCACGGGGAGACTACCTGGAGGTCACAGACAAGTGGCTTGCAATAAAGAGTAGACTAGATGATAGATTTATAAAGTAGTTCTACTTGACATATCCTGAACTCTATTCACTGAAAACAGGGACTATACTTCCTTTTTTAACACTCATAAAATATTCACAAAGATGACCATATATTTAGGCCACAAAAACCTCAATAAATGTCAAAAAGCAGAAATAATGCAGATATAATTCTCTGGTCACAAAAGAAATCAACTGAGAAGACAGAAAGACCCTATTACATAAAATTTTTAAAATCCTGAGTCAAAGAGGATATCAAAACTAAAATTGCAATTTAATTAGAAAACATTGGTAACATTACAAACCAATATCCATGTAATACAGCTAAAGCCATCCTCAGCAGAAAATTAGCAGTTTCAGTAGTTACCTTAATAAATAAGAGAGAATAAAAATAAATGAACTAACCACCTAGCTCAAGAAAATAGGGGAAAAAATAATCAATAATCAAAAATGGAAAAAAGGAGAAATGAATTAAGAAATGTGAAAGAAAAAAATAATAAAATAAAAAACAGAGAAATGATAATCCTAATGAATAAATTTAACCAGTTAAGACAGATTAACCACTAGCTAACCTGATCAAGAATTAAAATTAAGAAAGCACAAATATACATAATAAAAATACAAAAAAAAGAATCACAGGAGACTATTTTTTTCGATTATCTGCAAATAAATTTGAAGATCCAGATGAAATGAATCATTTTTCTAAGAAAACACAGTTTACTAAAGTTGGCAAATTAAAAATCTAAACATTAAATATTAAAAACCTAAGAAAAAGGAAAAAATTGTTAAAATGGTAGGCTCCCAAAGAGCACCAGGCCCTGAGGGCTTCATAGGCTGATTTTAGGAAATCTTACAGAATAAACAGACTCTAATGCTTTTTAAACTGTTCCAGAGCAGAGACAAAAAGAGGAAAACTTCCAAATTCTAATGACAGTAGCATATGTTTTTTACCAAAAACTGACAGCAATAACACGAAAAAGCAAGCTACTGACAAAAACAAGTTATGAATATTGATGCAGAAAATGTTTACCAAGTTTTAGCAAACTGAATCAAGCAGTGTATTAGAAGAATTAAAAGAAAACTAGTTCCCCCCACTCCCAGTATCATAAGAATGATTCAGTTTCATTTCCTATGTTAGGAAGTGGTTGGGTACAGTTGGTTGGCTCACTCAGCATCTATTTCAGCCTCTTTTTAGTGTGCCATGTATACTGCAGAGGCTGGAAAGCTCAGAACCCTCATTTCCCAGGCTCCCTTGCAGCTAGGGTCCTCAATGTAAATTATGTTTTGCTAATCAGATACACTTGTGTGAAATTCGATTTCAGAACTCATTTAAATAGGGGAAGACATAGTAGCAAGGCACATATTTTGCTGGGAGACATTATAGCAGACATAGTAAAACTCTGGAGCTGACAGTTCTAGCATTAGTTTTCTGATTCAGAGGTGACAAATAAGAAGGTGTGTTCCGGCAGCTAAGAATTCTGGTGGCAACTTCTCGTTCCCAGATCACATTAAGATGGTGTGTTCCTGGAGCTAATGGTGGGAGCATGACTTTCTTCTGTGGCAGAGGGAGTGGGCCTCCTGGTGGGCCAGTTCTACAGTGTGGATTTGGGAGTTATTTCTAGAGAGCTTGAACCTCTAGCTCTCCACTGATTTATAAGCAGTTCACTCCCTGTATTAAATCCCTTTCTGTTTTCTGCAGGTGAACTCTGATTGATGAAACAGATTAAAAGAAAGAAAAAAATGTACAATTTTCTTCAAATATGCGGGAAAGGCATTTGATAAATTTCAGTATCCATAATTAATTTTTTAAAATCTTCATAAAATAGGAAAGATCCATGTTTCTTAAAAGCCAGCATTATGTTTAATGAGGAAACATTAGAAGTATTCCCATTAAAATCAACAGCAATACAATTATGTCTACAGTCACCACTATTATTTAGCATAACTCTAGAGGTTTAACCAATGCAACAAGACGAGAGAAAGATATAAGATGTATAAACATTGGAAGAGAGGTACATTTATTACTATTTATAGATAATTGTATACCTGGAAAACCCAATAAACTCAATTAAAAATCTGTTGCAAACAGTATGAGGACTTATGAAATGGATGGGTATCAAATTAGTGTGCAAAATTCAACTGCTTTCATCTATACAAACAACCAGTTAGAAAACATCATGGATATGTCAATTACATCTCAAAGTAAAAGAAAACATGAGAAGATGGCAGAAGAGTAAGACACGGAGATCACCTTCCTTCCCACAGATACATCAGAAATACATCTACACATGGAACTCCTATAGAACACCCACTGAATGCTGGCAGAAGACCTCAGACCTTCCAAAAGGCAAGAAACTCCCCACGTACCTGGGTAGGGCAAAAGAAAAAAGAATAAACAGAGACAAAGAATAGGGATGGGACCTGCACCAGTGGGAGGGAGCCGTGAAGGAGGAAAGGTTCCCACACACTAGAAGCCCCTTCGTGGGCGGAGACTGCAGGTGGCGGAGTGGGGAATCTCCGGAGCCCGGAGGAGAGCGCAGCAACAGGGTGCGGAGGGCAAAGCGGAGAGATTCCCGCACAGAGGATCGGTGCCAACCAGCACTCACCAGCCCGAGAAGCTTGTCTGCTCACCCACCGGGACGGGTGGGGGCTGGGAGCTGAGGCTCGGACTTCCGGGAGAGGACTGGGGTTGGCTGCGTGAACACATCCTGAAGAGGCTAGTCAGCCACGGCTAGCCAGGAGGGAGTCCGGGAGAAGTCTGGAGCTGCCGAAGAGGCAAGAGACCTTTTCTTCCCTCTTTGCTTCCTGGGGTGCGAGGAGAGGGGATTAAGCGCACCGCTTAAAGGAGCCCCAGAGACGGGCGCGGAGCTGCCGAAGAGACAAGACTTTTTCTTGCCCCTTTGTTTCCTGGTGCGCAAGGAGAGGGGATTAAGCGCGCCGCTTAAAGGAGCTCCAGAAACGGGCGTTAGCCGCAGCTATCAGCGCAAACACCAGAGACGGGCATGAAACACCAAGCTTGCTGCTGCCGCCACCAAGAAGCCTGTGTGCGAACACAGGTCACTCTCCACACCTTCCCTCCCGGGAGCCTGTGCAGCCCGCCACTGCCAGGGTCCCGTGATCCAGGGACAACTTCCCCGGGAGAACACACGGCGTGCTTCAGGCTGGTGCAACGTCACGCTGGCCTCTGCCGCGGCAGGCTCGCCCGGCATCCGTACCCCTCCCTCCCCCCAGCCTGAGCCACAGCCCCCGAATCAGCTGCTCCTTTAACCCCGTCCTGTCTGAGCGAAGAGCAGATGCCCTCGGGTGACCTAGGCACAGAGGCGGAGCCAAGTCCAAAGCTGAACCCCAGGAGCTGTGTGAAAAAAGAGGAGAGGGGGAGGTCTCTCCCATCAGCCTCAGAAGCAGAGGATTAAAGCTCCACAATCAACTTGAAGTGCCCTGCATCTGTGGAATACCTGAATAGACAGCGAATCATCCCAAGTTGAGGAGGTGGACTTTGGGAGCAAGATATATTATTTTTGCCCCTTTTTCTCTTTTTGTGAGTGTGTATGTGTGTGCTTCTGTGTGAGATTTTGTCTGTATAGCTTTGCTTTCACCATTTGTCCTAGGGATCTGACAGTCCCGTTTTTCTGTTTTTTTTTTTACTTTAAAAATTTTTTCTTCTTAATAATTATTTTATATTTTAATAACTTTATTTTGACCTACTTTATTTTATCTTCTTTTTTCCTTTCTTTCTTCCTTCCTTTCTTCCTTCCTTCCTTCTTCTCTTCCTTCCTTCCTTTCTTTCTTTTCTTTTATTTTTTCTCCCTTTTATTCTGAGCCGTGTGGATTAAAGGCTCTTGGTGCTCCAGCCAGGCGTCAGGGCTGTGTCTCCGAGGTAGGAGAACCAACTTCAGGACACTGGTCCACAAGAGACCTCCCAGCTCCACATAATATCAAATGGCGAAAATCTCCCAGAGATCTCCATCTAAACACCAAGACCCAGCTTCACTCCACGACCAGCAAGCTACAGTGCTGGACACCCTATGCCCAACAACTAGCAAGACAGGACCACAGCCCCATCCATTAGCAGAGAGGCTGCCTAAAATCATAATAAGGCTACAGACACCCCAAAACACCACCAGACGTGGACCTGCCCACCAGAAAGACAAGACCCAGCCTCATCCACCAAAGCACAGGCACTAGTCCCCTCAACCAGGAGATCTACTCAACCCACTGAACCAACCTTAACCACCGGGGACAGACACCAAAAACAACGGGAACTACGAACCTGCAGCCTGCAAAAAGGAGACCCCAAACACAGTAAGATAAGCAAAACGAAAAGACAGAAAAACACACAGCAGATGAAGGAGCAAGGTAAAAACCCACCAGACCTAACAAATGAAGAGGAAATACGCAGTCTACCTGAAAAAGAATTCAGAATAATGATAGTAAAGATGATCCAAAATCTTGGAAATGGAATA
>NC_041221.1:112830368-112857676 GCF_002837175.3 Physeter macrocephalus
AAATGGTAATAGGAACATACATATTGATAATTACCTTAAATGTAAATGGATTAAATGCTCCCACCAAAAGACACAGACTGGCTGAATGGATACAAAAACGAGACCCATATATATGCTGTCTACAAGAGACCCACTTCAGACCTAGGGACACATACAGACTGAAAGTGAGGGGATGGAAAAAGATATTCCATGCAAATGGAAATCAGAAGAAAGCTGGAGTAGCAATTCTCATATCAGACAAAATAGACTTTAAAGTAAAAACTATTACAAGAGACAAAGAAGGACACTATATAATGATCAAGGGTTCGATCCATGAAGAAGATATAACAATTGTAAATATTTATGCACCCAACATAGGAGCACCTCAATACATAAGGCAAATACTAACAGCCATAAAAGGGGAAATCGACAGTAACACAATCATAGTAGGGGACTTTAACACCCCACTTTCACCAATGGACAGATCATCCAAAATGAAAATAAATAAGGAAACACAAGCTTTAAATGATACATTACACAAGATGGACTTAATTGATATTTATAGGACATTCCATCCAAAAACAACAGAATACACATTTTTCTCAAGTGCTCATGGAACATTCTCCAGGATAGATCATATATTGGGTCACAAATCTAGCCTTGGCAAATTTAAGAAAATTGAAATCATATCAAGTATCTTTTCTGACCACAACGCTATGAGACTAGATATCAATTACAGGAAAAGATCTGTAAAAAATACAAACACATGGAGGCTAAACAATACACTACTTAATAACGAAGTGATCACTGAAGAAATCAAAGAGGAAATCAAAAAATACTTAGAAACAAATGACAATGGAGACACGACGACCCAAAACCTATGGGATGCAGCAAAAGCAGTTCTAAGAGGGAAGTTTATAGCAATACAATCCTACCTTAAGAAACAGGAAACATCTCGTATAAACAACCTAACTTTGCACCTAAAGCAATTAGAGAAAGAAGAACAAAAGAACCCCAAATTTAGCAGAAGGAAAGAAATCATAAAGATCAGATCAGAAATAAATGAAAAAGAAATGAAGGAAACAATAGCAAAGATCAATAAAACTAAAAGCTGGTTCTTTGAGAAGATAAATAAAATTGATAAACCATTAGCCAGACTCATCAAGAATAAAAGGGAGAAGACTCAAATCAATAGAATTAGAAATGAAAAAGGAGATGTAACAACTGACACTGCAGAAATACAAAAGATTATTAGAGATTACTACAAGCAACTGTATGCCAATAAAATGGACAACCTGGAAGAAATGGACAAATTCTTAGAAATGCACAAGCTGCCGAGACTGAACCAGGAAGAAATAGAAAATATGAACAGACCAATCACAAGCACTGAAATTGAAACTGTGATTAAAAATCTTCCAACACACAAAAGCCCAGGACCAGATGGCTTCACAGGCGAATTCTATCAAACATTTAGAGAAGAGTTAACATCTATCCTTCTCAAACTCTTCCAAAAGATAGCAGAGGGAGGAACACTCCCAAACTCATTCTATGAGGCCACCATCACCCTGATACCAAAACCAGACAAAGACGTCACAAAGAAAGAAAACTACAGGCCAATATCACTGATGAACATAGATGCAAAAATCCTCAACAAAATACTAGCAAACAGAATCCAACAGCACATTAAAAGGATCATACACCATGATCAAGTGGGGTTTATCCCAGGAATGCAAGGATTCTTCAATATACGCAAATCAATCAATGTGATACACCATATCAACAAACTGAAGGAGAAAAACCATAAGATCATCTCAATAGATGCGGAGAAAGCTTTTGACAAAATTAAACACCCATTTATGATAAAATCCCTGCCGAAAGTAGGCATAGAGGGAACTTTCCTCAACATAATAAAGGCCATATATGACAAACCCACAGCCAACATCATTCTCAATGGTGATAAACTGAAACCATTTCCACTAAGATCAGGAACAAGACAAGGTTGCCCACTCTCACCACTCTTATTCAACATAGTTTTGGAAGTTCTAGCCACAGCAATCAGAGAAGAAAAAGAAATAAAAGGAATCCAAATAGGAAAAGAAGAAGTAAAGCTGTCACTGTTTGCAGATGACATGATACTATACATAGAGAATCCTAAGGAGGCTACCAGGAAACTACTAGAGCTAATCAATGAATTTGGCAAAGTAGCAGGATACAAAATTAATGCACAGAAATCTCTGGCATTCTTATACACTAATGATGAAAAATCTGAGAGTGAAATTAAGAAAACACTCCCATTTACCATTGCAACAAAAAGAATAAAATATCTAGGAATAAACCTACCTAAGGAGACAAAAAACTTGTATGCAGAAAACTATAAGACACTGATGAAAGAAATTAAAGATGATACAAATAGGTGGAGAAATATACCATGTTCTTGGATTGGAAGAATCAACATTGTGAAAATGACTCTACTACCCAAAGCAATCTACAGATTCAATGCAATCCCTATCAAACTACCACTAGCATTTTTTACAGAACTAGAAAAAAAAATTTCACAATTTGTATGGAAACACAAAAGACCCCAAATAGCAAAAGCAATCTCCCTGCATCTGTGCAGCGCTGTCCCCGCCTGAGCATCCCTCCCTCCTCGGAGCCCCTCCCCCTCGGCATCCGGGTGCAGTGGGTGAACCTTCCCCGTGGCCCAGGGCTGCGCTCGTTCCTCGCCACCTGTCCTCTGCCTCCACTCCTGGGGTCCTTGAGGATGGAGATGACACCCCCACGGGAGCGGTTCTGAACTAATCACTTGAGTTCATCAGGATTGGCTGGGACAAGCACGCAGCTCTCTGCTCACCTCCACGCTTTATCCGTCTTGTTCCACATCTTCAACGCCTTCCCTCTCTCTCTGTTCTCTCCAGCTGCTCCAATACTAACCATCCGCTAAGAACAAGCTCAATTCCCACCTCCTCCGTAAAGCCCTCCAGGACTACCCTCTGTTGATTCTTTTCCCTCTGAGATCCTAGAGCACGCTATACCAACCAGTTTTCAGGGGGAAATTCTTTGCCTCTCCTCCTGTGTGTTCATCTTTTCTCTCCAACTCGACTATAGCGTTCTTGAACGGAAATCAGTATTACCGAGTGACTGAATATACTTTTCACGAGTAAGAAAATCAACTTAGGATTTTTTAACTTTACAGTAATGCGAAAGCAATACGCATTCAGTAGAAACTACTTCGACTTTTGAATTTTGAGCTTTCCTCGGGCCCACCGTATGGGGAAAGACACTTCCTCCTGATGCTGGGTGGCAAAGCCCCAGCTCCCCACCAGCCACGCGACCACACCAGGAGACAGCGGATAGATGCAACCACCACGGACCCAGACAAGCACTCTGCTTGTCAGTACAGTAGTCAATAAATTACACGAGATGGTCAGCACTTTATTAAAAAATAGTCCTTGCATTAGATGATTTTGCCCAACTATAGGCTAACCTAGGTGTTCTGAGTGCACTGAATGTAGGTGAAGCTAAGCAGTGATGTTTGACACGTCAGGTGTATTAAATGCATTTTCAATTTATGATATTTTCAACTTACCATGGGTTTACTGGGACGTAACCCCATGGTAAGTTGAGGAAGATCTGTACAACAGAAGCAGCAGCCAAGGAACCAGTAGGAGAAATAATGGTTTTTATTTAAAGACAGTCACGGCATGGAAGCAACCTAAGTGTCCATCAACAGATGAATGGATAAAGAAGATGTGGCACATATATACAATGGAATATTACTCAGCCATAAAAAGAAATGAAACTGAGTTATTTGTAATGAGGTGGATAGACCTGGAGTCTGTCATACAGAGTGAAGTAAGTCAGAAGGAGAAAAACAAATACCGTATGCTAACACATATATATGGAATCTAAGAAAAAAAAATGTCATGAAGAGATTAGTGGTAGGATGGGAATAAAACACAGACCTACTAGAGCATGGACTTGAGGATATGGGGAGGGGAAGGGTAAGCTGTGACATAGTGTGAGAGTGGCATGGACATATATACACTACCAAATGTAGGGCGCATAGCTAGTGGGAAGCAGCCGCATGGCACAGGGAGATCAGCTAGGTGGTTTGTGACCACCTAGAGGGGTGGGATAGGGAGGGTGGGAGGGAGGGAGACGCAAGAGGGAAGAGATATGGGAACATATGTATAACTGATTCACTTTGTTGTAAAGCAGAAATTGAGACACCATTGTAAAGCAATTATACTCCAAAAAAAAAAAAAAGAAGAAAACACAATGGAAATAAAGACCAAAATTGCAATAGCAAAAAAGAAAATATCTAAAAATAAACTGAAACAGAGTGCTTAACAAAGACAACATTTTAAATTAGTAACTCTTTCAGAGAGGACTTACACAAAAGGATAACTTTCATACCCATGCATGTCTGAACATGCTTTTATTTTGCTCATACCTGAAGGAGAGCCTGATTCAGTAGTGAACTCTAGATAGAAAGACATTTTCCCTCAGAATGTTGAAGATATTGTTCCCTTGTCTCTTTTATCCAGTATTGCCACTGAGAAGTCCAACAGCAATCTGATTCTTTTCCATCTGTAGCTAATCTCTTGCTTTAATTTGGAAGCTCTTTAAAAAAGCAAAAACAAAAGCAAATCACTTTGCTATTTACTGTCAGAGGTTTGGGCAGAACTCAAAGCTTGCCAAATCCAGCAGAGCACTGGAGTGTTCTCTCCATTACATCTGATACCATAATGCCTAGTTAATGCAGAAAATATAAATGCCAAAAGTGTACGCAAAATTAATCTTCAACCAATTCAGGTCATATTTTTTAATGATTTCCTCCCAAAGACATTTCAGAACCTCACCTTTCCTAAACTACAGAGAACTGCATTTCAGTTTTTATCCACCAGATGTCACCTGAGAAACAATAAACAACAGTGGGGAGTCTATATTTGATTCTTTGCAAAAGAATAATATTTTCATCTTTTATGCATAAAAATTAGAATGTTCTTGTTAGGATATATCAGCAGTAGGGATATGAAGGCACATACCAGTTAAAACCCAGACAGAAAAGTAAAAACATTTACTCTCATATTCAGATTCTCAAATATAGTCAACTGACATTCAAGTCTTTTAAACAGATTGAGTTTCCCAAATTTTATACTAAATTTGAGAGTTCTTTTTAGTGAAAATTGTTAGAACAGCTTTTAATACTAATTTCTACATGATGTAAACAGTTAAAAAACTCAACTACTCATACTAGAAGGTAAGCCAAAAGAATAGATACTAGTAACTCTGAAGTTCACAAACTCATTTTTACCAACAGTCTCATTCAGTCTTCGATAAACTATTATCCCCTGGTGTGTGTGACAAGACTCCTTAAATGATCTACAAACCCTGTGTGATCTGGCCCTGACCACCATTCTTGTTTCCCACTCTTTCTCTCCTGGTTCTCCAGCTACCCTGGGCCTCATTCAGATCCCCAAATGTGCCACGTATCCCTTTGCCTATGTTAGCAGTGCAATCTAGAGTGAACCTCTAACCCTCCCTTTATATTACTAGTCATGATCCTTCTGCACACGGTTTGAATGTAAGTTCCCAAGGAAGCCTTCTTTGGCCACCTCCACCCCTACCGAAATTTGGATCCCTTCTCATTTGTTTTTCCTTCATTAACAGTTGTCAGCATTTGATTTGATCTAGAGAGTAGCCTCCACGGGGCACCCTTATATCTTTACCATCTAGTCATCAGTAGTGCTTAATAAATATAAATAAATTTATATTTACTTATTTATTTTTATTTATTTGTAAATAAATGTTTAAAATTTATTTAAAGAAAGAATTATTGAATATGGATTACAATGTCTGTACACCTCCCCTATTAGAATGCAAGTTCCATGAGGAATGAGCTTTGTTCTGCTCACTGTTGCATCCTTAGCCCAACACAAGCCCATTGCAGGCATCCATAAATATTTGTTAAATGGATCCATGAATAAATGAGTGAGTAGATATCTTCTAAACAAAAAATTAGAACACATTTGGACACATATATGAAATGAGGATTAACTTTAGACAGGGCTGCCAAACATGGGAACAATTAAATGTCTTTTTTTTAATAGCTATTTTTGTCCACTGGCCAAGCGGTATGTGGATGACAAAAACACTGGTCACCTATGAGGCAAGTTCTAGGTGAAATTACACTTTACTTATTTTTTTTTTTAGTGGAAATTTTGTTTCTTACCACCCTCACTCACTCACTTAGGAACCAAGAAAAAATACGACACTAAATCCTTTCATAGAGTTTTCTTCTTTCCTGGGGAAATTACTGGGATTTGTCAAGTAGAACAGTGCAGTGCAATTATTGACTATCTGTTAGGTGGGTGCAAGGGTGGAACAACTCTTCCACCCAGCCAAAGGCTTAGATGGGGGATTTTTCCAGGCACTGCCACAACATGGCACAGGGATCCTGAATGGAATTATTCAACCAGTTATTCCACATATATTAATCACATATTCAACAGCTTTTTTAAAATTGAGTAATCATTATGTGCCAGTTATATTGATTTAAGCCAGGGCTACAAAGCCAAATGAGACACGGTCCTTGTCCCCAAGAAGCTTACTATCTTTTAGGAAAGACAGGCTTTTAGGGAAGACCAATAGCTGAAGTCCAGGGCTTCCCTGGTGGCGCAGTGGTTGAGAGTCCGCCTGCCGATGCAGGGGATACGGGTTCGTGCCCCGGTCCGGGAAGATCCCACATGCCGCGGAGCGGCTGGGCCCGTGAGCCGTGGCCGCTGGGCCTGCGCGTCCGGAGCCTGTGCTCCGCAACCGGAGAGGCCACAACAGTGAGAGGCCCGCGTACCGCAAAAAAAAAAAAAAAAAAAAAAAGCTGAAGTCTAGCATGGCCCACATAAATGCGATGTACGGGTACCATAGGAATACACAGCTCAATGTAAATTAGATTTGGGTCGGGAGTCAAGACAGTTTCCTTAAAGAGGAGGCACCCAAGATTAGTCTTCAAGGACAAGAAACATTTAACTGTAAAAATAAAGAAAGGGCAAACAGTTTTTTTTAAAAAAATAAATTTATTTATTTATTTTTGGCTGCGTTGGGTCTTCGTTGCTGCACGCGGGCTTTCTCTAGCTGCAATGAGCGGGGATTACTCTTTGTTTCGGAGCATGGGCTCTAGGCACACCGGCTCAGTAGTTGTGGCGCACGGGCTTAGTTGCTCCGCGGCATGTGGGATCGTCCTGGACCAGGGCTCAAATCCATGTCCCCTGCATTGGCAGGCGGATTCTTAACCACTGCGCCACCAGGAAGCCCCAAATAGCTTTTTAGAAGAGAAAATAACCTGAGGGAGGGCGCAGAGAAATGAGACACAATGGCTTGTTTAGGGAATTAGAAGAGAGTCAACTAGAAGCTAGGAGACTCTCAATGACAAGTTAATTCCTCCACCCCCACTCTCACAACCCAACCTCCCGGTGAATTTTTCTTCCTTTCTTTCTTTCTTTTTTGTTTGCACATGAGGAAAAAGTAGAGACAGCATGAAAGTTTTCAACATGAGTGACAGTTATGGCAAACACAGGTTTTCAAATCAGCACGAGCTACTATTGCTAGTTTTCTAGAGAAAATAATTGAAGCTGGTCTTACAGACCAGGCAAAGCCTCTAGTGAGAATAGACTGCAACTGCAAGAGATGCTCTTGTAGCCTGGGTTGCAAGAAACCAGAGCCTAAGGGAAAAGCTGATGAGCTGCCACTTTTTAGGGAAGTATAATCTCAGGCAAACAAGAGTGAGGGGAAAAGGAGTGAGGCAGAGGCAACGTGAGGAAGGCTTCAGTCAGCCTGTGGTTGGTAACGAGTATAGTTAATGCTCCATCTCATGTGGTGTGTTCAGTAAGACCAGATAAGCTATTACATCTCAAGGCAGCCCATCAGGAGAAGGGAAGGGAAAAGAATTTATCTGTCAGCTCTTTCCCACTCCTCACTTCCCATTGGTCATGAGTGCCCTGTGGGGCATTAACTTCCCTGGAAAGGCATGACTCAGTGTCTCCAGGCACCGAGGGGAAGCTGAGGTTATACTGCTTTACTGAAGTGGGCATTTGTCATGGTTTTTGGCTACTCATTATCTTTGGGCTTATTTTATATTTGGAGAATGTCCAAATATAGGGTCCAGGTTCTGTCAATCAGACCCACTTGACTGAGAACTCCATGGGGAAGTGAGCAAGGAACCTCATGCAATCCATCTTGGCAGGTGGAGGGAGAAGCAGCACCTTCAAGAGACCATGACCAGAGGTCCTAGCAGTAGCCTCTAGGGTCCACCACTGGGGGTGAGAGATGAGCTGTCTAGGCCTAGGGACAGTGAGGTATCCCCTAGGACCATCCTCCTATGTAACCTGCATGTAGCTCCTGGTCTCAGAGCATCCATAGTTGATTCTCTGGCCCTCACCAGGATTCTGAGAACTACTTAAAACCTTTAATAAAAAAATTATTTTTTCCTTAAACCAACTAAAATGTGTTTTGTTTTTTGTTTTTGTTTTTTAAATGAAGGACCCTGAAGGATTCATGCAGCCTAAAAATAACTTTGGTGTTGTCTTTAAATTATGACAGACTTCTAATCCTAGATTTGCTCATTTATGTGAAACATGTCTCATTAATTTCTATTCCATATCCTATAATCAAAGAATTCTAGAATCACAGAAGGATCCTTTTAGAGACTACTATGTTTTATCACTCACCTATGGCTTTGAGCAAATCTTCATATCACTCCCACACCCATTTGAGGGAACCAAGTTTCTCCTGAAATAAACAAACAAACAAAAGCTAGTTTATACTAGCTGAAATGTCTTTGTGTCAGCCATGCAGTGACTAGGGCTGAGAGGGCACTCTTGGGAAATTTTATTTATGTGAGAGACAGGTGAAGGGCCTGCAGGCTGTAACCTAATTTAGTCAAAAACTTCTGGTAGAAAAAAAACAGTGACCTATAAATCAGTAATTTTCCTGTAATATCTAGTGAAATCAGGTCACTATTTCCAGTGCTAACTTTGTCCCCTGGTCTCTTAGAATTTAACTATGTCACAAATTTCCTTTTGATAGGGTTTATTAATAAATTTGTAGGAAAAACAAAAATTTAAGGCAAAACCCACAGTGAAGATCCATAGTGAAAACTATGTACTGGGACCAAATATCTTTGTCAGGCATCATCAAAATGAGCCTGTCAAATGCCTGGAGTTCATCCAGGGGATCTGAGCAGTTCACTTTAGGAAAACAGTCAAACAGCCCATAACGCTTTCTCGATTCAAATTCAAGTTCACCACACATTTCTCAACTGAGAGAGGTCCCAGTGAAGTGGTTGAGGGCTTATGGACTCTTGAGTCTGACCTAAATTTGAATCTAGATTCTCCCACTAACCTACTAGCTGTGCAAACCTTGGGCAAATTACTTCTCTGTTTCCGTCCATTTCCTTTACCTGTCTTGGTGGGCTGTCTGTGAGGTTTAAATGAGGTGATGGCTATAAAGCCCTCTGCACATGGCAGAGCCCCAGCAGTCAGCAAGTAAGGCCCTGAGTTTTCCTACACACGTGCTTCCCCTCAGAGACCCATCTCAGAGGAGCACTCCATGGAGAACAGCAAAATGTATCGCTCCATGAAAGACTGGTCTTTCTAATCCACCAAATAGATTAAAAGCTTTTTTTTATTTTATAAACTCCATTTACAAAATGCATTTAGTTACATAATTAGAGCAAATGCCCAATATTTAATTTGTTTCAGTAAAATCTGGGCCCAATCCTCTTTCAATTCAATAAAAGTAAAATCCTACTGGAAGACACACTTCTCGTCTGTCCCACTTTGAAATTCTCACTCAAATCTGTGTCTATGTGAAATTCTGAATTCTTGCTAGAATTAATGTTCCCTAAGTCTGCCCAGATCGATGTCCAATAATTTACGTGAAGAATATTAAAGCTTGGTCAAGACTATAACTCTTTCATACAGTTTGCTTGACATTTAAAACTTCCAGTTTTAAATCTGAAATTAAATTTCTTTCTTGATAATTGTTTGTCTCCCTTCGCTAGTATATAAGTCCTGTGAGAATCTAGAATTTCATCTGGTACATAATAGAAACTTAACAGGTCACTGTTGAATGAATGAATGAATGCATGAAGGGTGAATGAACCAGCAAGCTTTTTACCACACAACTAAAAAAATAATATCTGGGCTATAAAATGAGATCTGCACTAGGCTAAGCTTTTTTCATCTAAATGCACTGAGTTTTACAAGTAGTTTTAATTATTTTTAACTCTCCTCTCTTTTTCATTTCTAAAGTTAATCTAGAACCTTTCACATGTATGAATTGTGTACATTTTACCTTGTATGAAAATTTAAATACATTTTCAATGATAACACCCACGTGCTATTGACAAACGAACTAGACATGTTTGGTCCTAAGAGAGATTCCTGAAGAACGGATGCCTGCTTTCACAGCAGCCTTATTTTGCCAGTATAGATAATTTAAGGGGCTGTTTAGATCTCTCATTCTGGGTGGAATGTTTGTCTAATTTTGGTAGTAGCACAAAAGAACTTCTGTTAGAGGTCTTTCCAAGGGTTAATGACATCATTTCTTCCATATGACAATCCAGTTTTACTTTTTGTGAAAATATTAGAGAACTACTCTCAGATACAAAATTGTTTTCCTTAATGGGCTTTTATGTGTTAATAATTTTTCATATTTTTTTGATAAAATCATGTTTATTTTAATGTGAACGTGAAATTAAACTGAGTCTACAACAATGTACATCCACCATCCATAAGAAAAGCGTAGTTGACATATTTCTTAAATGTATACTTATTTATGAATGAGTCATAATTTCATATCCTTAAAAAAAATACCCATCCTTTCACTCTTCTCTTCTTTAATGAGGCATTTGTGCTTATAGTATGACTGCAATGCTTATAAAAATGCCAATGTTATTCAGAGTTACAAAAAGACGTTCTGCATTTTTTCTTTTTATGAAGCAAGTCAGTGTGCACAATCTGACCTCAAAGGCAACCCATGATGACTCATTGGGGAGAATATGGATGCTCTCTGCTACCTTTGTAACCAGGTGCTCTGAGCCAGTTAGCGAGGGAACCCAAGCATATTGACTTATCTGGCCCTCAGCTCTTGACAACTGGCTGACCCATCCATTGATGGATGACATTTATTTGTGTTCCATCCTGTAGAATCCAGAATGTCATGTTCACCACTGTGCACACCAGGTCATAGGTATTTGTTGAATGAAGCAATGAATGGATATGATAAATAGCCAATCCTTTTTTTTTTAAACCATTTCATATACTCAAAAGTTATCATAGTGTCAAAGATAGAACAAGTTAAATAGCAGATGACGGTCTCCGGCAATACCTTGAGAAAGAAACTCCAAACGCTTTTAGATAATGCGGGTGAGGAGAGGTCACAGAAAGGATATGGGCATGGAGAGGGGTTGAGTCCTCAACAGCAGGGGGTTGGCTCAGATGCCTACCCCTCAAACTAGTGGCAGAGTTTCTGAGCTTCAGAAGTGAGAAAGACCCAGAATTCATGACTGATACTTCATAGCAGCCCTTTCCCAAGTCAGGTGATTTGTGAAGGCAGCCCACGCGGATGTGCTAATGTCATACCTTTGAACCTGAAGAGGCTGATGTGAAACACACAACAGTTCTTTACACCATCATCCGTGACAAGATTAAGTCTTCCCAGGAAACGGCCACTGCTCTGGATTACTATCCTAAAAGCTTTAGACGAGGCAAGCCTGTGCCACTGGAAACTAATATTTCCATGGAGGGTAGTCTATGGGTGACGTCCAGCCCATCTGCAACATCAGGGCTTCTGCACTTCCCGAGAGGAACACAAAAATCCAAGCAAAGCCCTTTTGTATAAAAGCAAGCATTCTGGACGCTGTGCAGTGTGTGCACTGTCCTAAATGGGGGAAATGCTTCTAAAGGTGGAAAAGTCATCATTTGTTACCAGAAGAAGAGTAGGCATTCCGTTCATTGTTATAAACAGCCAGCACTTAGGGTGATCATCTGTCTTACAGCCTCAGAAAAGGGAACAGGGGATCCACCCCACTAGTTTCACAACCTTTTTAAAAAGTCACCCCATGGCAAAACATTAAGCAAAAAGTATTTGGTTTCTAATTTCTTTTTATTAGTTTGGTGTGGAAAAAAAAAAATCCTAATAAATGGAAGAACTTTTGAGGAAACTAGCTGAAGGCTTACCTCACTCTATAAAAGGGTCAACGTTAGCAGAGGTTCAGACGCGTTCAATTTACATGCAATTTGTAAACAGCCCGGAGTTTCTGTTTGGGGAACTTCAGTGGGGTTGAATGATGGGGACTTGGTCGGTCAGCCTTTCACAGCACACGGGAAACCCCTTAGGGCCGTGGAGAACGTGAGTAATTCCCCTTTGGAGGCAAAACTCATCACAAGTCAATCTCACCCACCCAGCACGGTGGTGATGCACCTCAAGATTAAAACTAGGAATCCCAAGTTGAGCAAAGGCACAGACAAGCCGGGGCTTGTTCCCAGCGGGGCCACCCTGTCCCTGCAGGCGATCTTTGGAGAGGCTCAGCAGGCGAGCTCGGGATCATGCTATGAATCACTTGGCTGCCGACCTTCTATTTCTCCAGAAGGGTCTGTTGACGGGTGGCTCGGCGTTGGCGCCCTGATGGTTCTCCATGTTGACCTCGCCCTGGTCAGCGTTCTCTTTGAAGCACAGCTTCTTCTTCTGGTAGGCAATGAAGCTGGAGATGGCTCCGGCCACGGCGACTGCGACGGCACCGACGACCCCAGGGACCACCCCCGGGGAGTCGGCCTGCTCCTCCGAGCCATGCCTCTGGTCTCCACCACCACCGCCTCCTCCACCTGAAGTCGCATCAGTAAGGTCCAAATCCGGAAAGCTATCAGAAGAGCCGGGCTGGTTGGGGTTTGGATTAGGTTTTGGCTTGGGTGGTTCGGGTGACACTAGTTCATTGTTCCCTCCAGCAAGGGCATCTTCTAAATTGAAGTTATCATCGGCGGCTTGTTTTGGTGGGGCCGGAGTGGGTTTCTTGTCATGGTCATCAAGGGCATGCGATAAATCAGAATCTTGGCCCCGGGTGGGCACCTGGGTGCCAAGCAGGCCGAGCAGCAGCAGCGCGAGGGCCGCCCGGCGCGCCCCCGCGACGCACAGGCTCCGTCCCGGGAGTGGCGCGCTGACGGCAGCGGCGGCGGGAGGGACACCCCCGGGGCGGGGCCGGGTCAGGGTGCAGCGCGGTCGCCCCGCCGCGGCCTCAGCCCTCCCCGCTGGCGGCCGCCCCCCATATTTTTTTAAAAACTGGAAATTGAACGATTAACAAAAAGTTCAAAAAGTGTTTATAAGTGATTTTTGTTCTCTACTGAAAGAGGGACATGACCTTTTGCCCACGATGCCAGAGGAAAAATTACCTGAAAGGAAAAATTACCTGCAGGCATTTAGGTGAACTCAACACTCAGGGACATTCCATTTGTCTGCTAGCTTTAAAGGCAGCTTGATGAAGATTAACAAGGAGGAATGGAATTGCTAGTAAAGCACACTTCCATAGACTTTGTAAGCAGGAAAGTCCTGCCTAAATGGGAGGAGACAGGATGCATGTATCAGTAGATCATGTTTCGAAAGCACATCCCAAAGAGCTCTGCTTGACACAGTCTCTGCTACCTTACTGCACTCCAACTACACCCTACTCTTTGACCTAAATTAATTTTCCCTAGAGAGTTATTTTTTTACCTCAGACTTTTTTGGTAAGTTGTGGGGTAAAAACCTTGCTGGCTCATTCATTCTTCATTGAACAACTTTTCATTAAGCACCGATTATGTACAAGGGAAATTCCAGGCTATCACAGAGCCTGTATACTAATGGTGAAGGACAGTTATCAAGTAAGCAAATACATAAGATCATTTCAGTTAGTGAGGAGGTCTACAAACAGAATGGAACAGGAAGATGTAGTGGAGAATGTGAGTGGGTGATCTTGAGAGAAAATTGGTTGGGGAAGTGCCATTTGAGCTGAGACCAGAAACATGAGCAGGAACCAGCCCTGTGGAGATGTGGGACACAGGGTTCCAGGCAGAGAGAAGAGAGAGGAAAGCAAGTGCAAACAGCTCAGGCAGGAGCCTCTGGACGTGCTGGGAAGGAAAGAAGGCTTATGTGATGCGTCCAAGTGAGCAAGGGGGAGACTGGTGGCAGATTGAGGTCAGAGAGTAGCAGTGTAAGATCGTAGAATTCTGACTTTATGCTAAAAGGAGAAGTTGGTGGAAGATTTTAGTCAAGGGAGGGAAGTAATCTGCTCTGTGTTGTCAAAGATGGAGCTGCATGCTATGTGACAAGTGGATCTATTTTAACTTTATAATTTGGGCTGATCCCAATTCATCCAGGAGTTCTACTGGGGTCAGTGTTACTTTTATTTTCTATTTTTTGCAAATCCAGATTAGCTTCTGATGTTTCTCCTTATTATCTTTAGACTTGACCTCCAGAAACAGCAAGGCCTTCTAGGTGATGACCTTTCCTAGCGGCAGAGAACATGACCATCATGACCTAGTATAGGAGAAAATCAGTCTATTGCCTCATGCTTTCCTAGCAAACACATTTGTTTGTCTGATCTGGGAAAGCTATGCTGCAACTCTGCCTAAAACCAAGAATTTTTGACAGGTCGGCTATACTAGATTAATTAGAGTGACTGGAGTTTTCCCTGAAAGTATAAACCGGTTCTACCAGGTTACTGCCCTCAGGACACAGGCCTAAAACACGGCTAGCTGTATAGGTTTTCTAAGTGAGAGACTTCAGAATTATGACTGAAGGGTAAACTACTTTAAGTATGAACTGTGCCAGCCCTCAATGGATGGCGCAAGCCTGTTCTCCAAGACTTCAGGGTCAACTTTAACAGTAACAGTGACAACAACGGTCACCACTTCCCGAGCACTTAGTTTTCGCCAAGCATTCATCCAACTCAGGTGTTGGCAAACTTTTGCAAAGGACTAGACAGAAAGTGTTTTCAGTCTGTGGGCCATCTGGTCTTGTTGCTAGCAGAGCTCAACTTTGCTGCTGTAGTAAGACGGCAGCCACAGGTAATATGGAAGGAGCGAGTCTGGCTGTGTTCCAGTGAAACTTAATTTTCCTGAACAGGGGTGGGGCCAGATGTGGCCCACAGGACACAGCTTGACGGCTCCTGATCTAAATGACTTACTGATGACCCGTGGTCTAAGTGACTTACATGTACTAACTTATTTGATCTTCAAAACACTCTATAGCCTCTACTTTACAAATGAACCGTGGCACAGAGGGGCCATGTAACTGGCTTGGATGGCACAGCTCATACCTTGCAGAGCTGAAGTTCACACCCACACAGAGTGACTCCAGGCACTGAGCACAGAGGCACCTCAAGTGTGCCATGGCCAGGACTAGCCCTGCGCTCAGTCGTCTACAGACTTCATCGAAGTTTACTAGTTACCTGGATTCTTTATAAGATGCCTACCTCATAGGACTGTGAAAGAACAAAATGCTGGGGAATGGAATGAACCAAACAGTACAATGCTTGCATCAGCACAGAGCTTTGGAGGAGTGGTCAAGTCACTCCACGTTTTTGTGTCCTTGTCCTTCTGATATAATATCTGAGGGATACCAGGGGTCTCTGGGTTACTGAGGACACCTGTGCCTGGGTATGTGTGATCATCTTGGCAGTTCACAGAAGAACTGTAATATTAGCAGCCTAAGATTTTTGTACTTCTGTTTTTTCCCCTACATATTTCATGTGATTATTGTGAAGATCAAATAAAAGGGAAAGAAATATAGAGAGCTGTGGAGAATAAAGAATTTCTGGGATAACAGAAATTCGATAGCATAAACTATACACCCAGTGAGACATTTTATGCTTCATTTTATTTCTCTAAAAATATGGATAAGTATGTGTGCTCTTTAACAGCCATGCTGGGGAACGCTCCTGTATTTTTAAGAGATTAATAGACATATCTGGAGTTAGATACATGGGGAGGTCTGAAGTACCCTTTACCCAGTTTACTCCAACTGTATCATCTGCACAGCTATAGTTCAATACCAAAGCCAGAAGACTGACATTAGTAGAATACACAGAGCTTATTCAGTTTCACCACCTTCACATGCCCTTATGTGTGTGTGTGTGTGTGTATGTGTGTGTGCACAGCTCTATGCAATTTTATCATACGTGTAGATGAAAGTAACCACCACCACAATCAAGACACAGAACTGTTTCATCAACACAAAGCTGCCTCGTGCTACTCTTTTATAGCTATGCCCTCCCTCCTTAACCCCTGGCAACCACTAATCTGTTCTCCATCATTCTAATTTTGTTATTTCAAGAACGTTACAAAAATGGAGTCATATAGTATGTAATATCATGTATTTTGAGATTGGCTTTTTTACTCAGCATAATTCCTGTTGTGTATAACAATAGGTGGGTTTTTTATTGCTGAGTATGGATGGATGACACTTTGTTTAACCATTTAGCCACTGAAGGACACTTGGGTTGTTACCAGTTTGGGGTTATTATGGATAAAGCTGCAGTGAATATTCATGTACAAATTTTTGTGTAAACATAAGTTTTCATTTCTCTGGGATAAATGCCCCAAAGTACAATTGCTGGGTCATGTGATAAGTGCATGTTTAGTATTAAAGAAACTACCCAACTGTATTCTGAAGTAACTATACCATTTTATTCCTATTTGTTTTTAAAGCGTACATTAAATAAGAAAACTCCTTTGTTATTCAATATTAGCTACAATATTTATTATTCATATTTTAAAAACTTAAATCATTTACTTTGCCACCTCATAAATTACAAAGTTAACCTTATATCAGATCTATTTTTAACTTAAAATCCACCCAATGATGGAAGAGAATGTAATCCTCTTCATGTCCCTACTACTGAACACACTTTATGCAATTGATCTTTATTGATGTTTACCTCTCTAATCTTATAAAAACAAGACAGTCTCTGCAGCACTCAAGAACATGTTTTTCTCCTCTTTTTACAAGAGGAGAGTATAAAGCAAAGAGTATAAAGCAAAAAGATTCTTCCAGTATCCTGTAGTTTAAGAGCAGAAAATATAAGCTCTTATTGAGTTGACTTAAAAGTACATTTAAAAAAAAAACACAGAAGAAGTTGATTTTTATCCCTTTTTTTTCCTTTACATTTTCATGTAGGTAGACCAAAAGATCAAAGAGGAGAAACTTCTTTTTCTAAAAAAAAAATCAAAAGTAAAGGTAGAAGTAAAGGTAGCATTCTATATATAAAGAACAAACAGAAATGAGGGCAGCCGAGATGACACAATTTCATGGACTGCAGAAGAAAAAAGAGTCGATGATCTCAACTGACAGGTTTTTGTTGAGAACCCATGATATGCCAGACACTGCGCTACGTGTTGTAGGGAAATGGAAGTTTAAAAATATAGGATAAGAAGTATAATGCCATCCAAACACTTCCTGTCCAGCTGGGAGATACATGGTCCCACGTGAAGAGACTGGAGAGTGAAACAGAACAGCATATACTTAATGGTAATAGCTGGCACTTACACTGATTGTGGGCCAAACACTGGGCAGAGAGCTTTGCATGTTACTCGTTACTCAATCCTCACAACAACACTATGAGGTTGCTGCCATCACTCCCATCTTACAGATGAGGAAACTGAGGCTTGGAGAGTTAGTGAAAATATCACATGTCATTTACCACAGTCTGGTTTTCCATGTTTACTGAAAATGTCCCTCTCACGTACATTATCTTTCCTGCCCCAAGACTGGAGTGAAGAGATCCCCTCTCTACAAATGTGCATCCTGAGCTGGGATGTGGCTGTAGGGCACAATCTCCTTTGGCCAGACGTGGCAACGAGACTCAGTCATATCAGCCACTGCATATTGAACTCACCTGAGCTTCAGGAAGCAGGAATTAGAGCCCAGATCTTTCCCATTCCAGAGAGCTTTATCTCCTTCACTGTTGTTTTCTATCTTTCTTTTGGCCACAGAACCCCATTTTCAAACATTTACACTGAAGAAAAGGAAAAAATAATTGCTTTGCTTGAAGAACAGGGTTGGGGAGGGGCCAGAGCCCCATGTGCTCTCACCAATTCCCTCCACTGGAGGCCTCCGAGGGGCTCATACTGAAGCAGTTACTATATGAAGCCCTGCTGACTTTTGACTCTCCTTTGAACAGAAGAGGCACAAAAGTATTACCCTGTTGGCCGCAACAGGGTGAGAGTCCTGGTGAGAAGAGAAATGGCACCCAGGCAAGCAGATGAAAGAGCCTCCCCCTCACCTATGTGGGATGTGGAAGGCCCTGGTGCCCACAGAGTCTTGCTTCACCTGCCCCTCACCTGTTTGCTGATACCACCAGTCACAGCACCAATGATCAAATGCAGGTACTTTTAAAGGGGGAAAAGTTTAAGCTATTGTCAGTTATTTGCACCTAAATCTAACAAAGAACCAAAGTTTTTTAACAGATAGGAGACAAGAAAAAGATTGCTCAAACTGGGAAGCCGGGGGGCTAAAAAAAAATCTCTTTACCTCACAACGTTGCTGAGATCCAGCCCTGAGTGTGGAGTTTGTGGCCAGAAACCTTCCTGCCAACTGAAGCAGGTGAAATCCTGTCACAGCAGATGCAGCTCAGGGCACAAAGCAGCTGAACAAAGCATTTGCTTGGACTCCTGTACAGGACTTTTAAGCAGACAGAATACAAATGTTCAGATTTGAGAATCCGATATGAAACATGAGGTCATTTAGCTGCTCTTCAAAAGAAGCAAAGCTTTTAAAGTAGATTTTATTGCTTCCAAAATTATTGTGTTCTTTGGAGGCTTTCTTTCCTCCTCTGGCACCATGTGGTTTTCTTTTGATTTCTTAGATTAAAAGAAAATGATAAATATATTCAACGTTTAAAAAACAAGTCCCAAATTATACATTTTCAAGAGAGGGAACTTTCACCCTTGCATTTCTGATATGAGTCTTTAATACTCTTTAATACTCTGCCAGGATTTGACTTCGAGCCATTAATCCATTAGGATGATATTTTTATATCATACTAATGGTGAAGGACAGTTATCAAGTAAGCAAATACATAAGATCATTTCAGTTAGTGAGGAGGGCTACAAACAGAATGGAACAGGAAGATGTAATGGAGAATGTGAGTGGGTGATCTTGAGAGAAAATTGGTTGGGGAAGTGCCATTTGAGCTGAGACCTATGTCCTCTGCCCCCATGACCCACAGCTAGAGGCATTCAACCAAAAAAAAAAAAAACTAGTGTGACAGATGATGTTTCACAGAGCCCACTGGCAAATTTCAGGGTCAGAGATTTCCAAAAGAGGAAAATTTCCTAGAGAGTTTCTATGTAAAGATAGGAGGGCTACAAACAGAATGGAACAGGAAGATGTAATGGAGAATGTGAGTGGGTGATCTTGAGAGAAAATTGGTTGGGGAAGTGCCATTTGAGCTGAGACCTATGTCCTCTGCCCCCATGACCCACAGCTAGAGGCATTCAACCAAAAAAAAAAAAAACTAGTGTGACAGATGATGTTTCACAGAGCCCACTGGCAAATTTCAGGGTCAGAGATTTCCAAAAGAGGAAAATTTCCTAGAGAGTTTCTATGTAAAGATTCTTAGCAAGTGTTTCTCTTGTGA
Source organism: Physeter macrocephalus (assembly GCF_002837175.3). Taxonomy (NCBI): domain Eukaryota; kingdom Metazoa; phylum Chordata; class Mammalia; order Artiodactyla; family Physeteridae; genus Physeter; species Physeter macrocephalus. Next base: position 112,850,017 of record NC_041221.1, read on the forward strand.
CAGTTCTGAACCACTCAACTTCCTTTATGCAGGGCTGAAAGATCAGAACAAGATGCCAGACTGAGAAGACATACCTACCTCTCTAAATCTTTTCAATTAACAGGATACTTATTTTAAAAATAAATAATAAAGTCATGCTAAAAAACAAGGACCGCCACTAATGGACTAGACATTTTGAAAATTCCCTGAAAGACAGCGAGAAGACAGGGCTGGCTGATAGAGGACGCTGCTGGAGAGGGCAAGTGTTCCCGGATCACAGACGCTGGGTCCCAGATACGGGGACACGAGGGTCCCACAACGCTGGGAGTACATAGTGGTACAGGCGTTACTGATGGCAATGTGGCGGTATGGGTCAAACATTTTAAATGTGCGTGATTTTCAAACCAGAAATTAAACTTCTAGCTAGTTTCCTTAGAAAAATAATATATATGTGTGCCCAAAGAATACAAAGATATTCATTATGGTAATGATGGAGTTATGATATATTCACAGCAGTGGAGAAACAAACTGTACTGACATGTAACTATCATGTACTAGTATGTAAAGGTCTCCATGACATTGTGCTAAGTTTTTAAAAAGTTTTTTAAAAGTAGTAAAACAACCCATAAAACCTAATTCCACTTACATTAAAATTTTCAATGGACATTTTTCTATCCGTAGATCTATAGGGCTTCCCTGGTGGCGCAGTGGTTGAGAGTCCGCCTGCCGATGCAGGGGACACGGGTTCGTGCCCCGGTCCGGGAAGATCCCACATGCCGCGGAGCGGCTGGGCCCGTGAGCCATGGCCGCTGAGCCTGCGCGTCCGGAGCCTGTGCTCCGCAACGGGAGAGGCCACAGCAGTGAGAGGCCCGCGTACCGGAAAAAAAAAAAAAAACAAAACAAAAACACGTAGATCTATAAATATATATATGTGTATTTATATAAATGGATATAAAATAATCCATTTTATATATTTTGTCTTCTTCTTCTATATACTTTGAACTTTTAAAACAAATTAGAATATATTCTTGTTTTATGTAAATTTTTTAAACATTCAAGTTTTGAGAACAAAGAGGAAACCAGATATTTCAAACTCCAAGGCACCAGATTTAATGAAGTGCTAATTAGTAGTTCATTAGTCAAATAAACATATAACTTCTCACTGTGCTTATTCTGAGTCTCACAGCTTTTAAAAATTGGTGTGATAGAAGTTACAGCTAGGCAGGAATGGAGTTCTGGCTCTCACTAGGCCTCCGTGGGTACTTCCCTGGCTGGGAGGGGTTGGAAGTCCCTTGCTCCACTGATACTGTCTGGGGAGGGAGGGAGTCTCATTACCACTGGGTGGTGGTGACTGACTCCCTGATGCCACCCCAGTGGGAAGGAGGAGGAGTGCCTCATTACTGACCCTGCCAGGCCCCCAGCATGCTCTCACCTGACACCGCCAAGGGAGGGGCCTGTTATTGTCTGACAGGGATGGTTTCCGACCTGGCCTTTTCTGACACCATCTCCTTCCAGCCTGCTGAGGGTGGAAGTCTAGGCTCCCCACTTAACTTTTGCTGGATGTCTGGCTGGAGGAGAGTGGTTATTATCTAAAGGCTTTCTGTCTTACTAGGCTGCCCTTTTCCGGGTCCTTTGGTTAGAGAGCACTGGCTTTTGTTGGGCTTTTTTTGTGTCTGCAACCACTGGCTTTTCTGGGTGGCTGGCTTCTTTAGCTCCAAGTCAGGGATAAAGGAGGCAGAAGGAGAACCCAGAGAATTAAACACCAAGTTGTTCCGTGGGTTCCTCTGTCCGTGGACGGTCTGCCTTCTCTCTCCACCCTTCAGAGTATTGTAATTTTTGTTTTATATATAATGTCTAGGGTTCTTAGTTGCACTTAGTGGGAGGAATAGAGAAAAGTATGTCTACTCCATCTTTCTAGAAGTGGAAGTCCACTTTTTCCTCTTAAAATGTTCTCTATTTTAATTTACAAAAAAAACCATGTTTACTCTGACAAGTGAAACAATAAAAATATGTATAAGGAAAAGAGTAATATAAACTCTGCCTCCATTACCCCCCTATTTCTACCCCCCTTTCCAAGATAACCAATGTTCATGACCTGGGGTGTATTCTTTTCACCTATTTTGTCCATGTTACTGCAAACATATGTAAATATAAGTATGCACTTTTGTTTCTCTAAAAGTGGTTTTCTACTTGTCAAAGATAAGCAAGCTTCACATTATGTTGAAGTTTAGAAATTACTGGAAGCAGTATTATGAAAACACAGTGGAGGGGATATAAGCAAAGTGAACTGCTGTTGAAAATCGCAGAAGATACTCTGTGCTTTCATAGTGTGGGAGAAAAACAGAGGAGAAGAGAAAGGAAAAAGAGAAAGGAAGAAAATATCTAGCGATTTTTCTGAGAGTTTATATATATAACTGAGGTGAGTAAAACAGGTATAATTTACATACTCTTCTGCACCTGGAATCTGATCCTGGGATACACTAAAGAAGGGGCTGCCCAGTGAGTGGACTACAGGAAAGACGCCCGTGAGTGGCGCTCGCTCTGTGAGTGCCCAGGGGCCACGCTGGACCAGGCCCTAAGAGAAGTGTGTCTTCCTTCTCTCAGGTGAGCACCTCCTGCTGCCACCCCCGGGGCCTTGAGGGTCCTGTTTGCTCACAGGAGAAAACCCCTCCATCTGCACCAAATCCTCACAGCTCAGGACCTCCGTCCAACCAGAGGGGCGGTGGAGGGGAGCTCTGGCACCTCTGCTTTAGGGAATGAAGCTGAGCAGGCTCAAGACCACAGAGCCAGGACAGAAGACAGTGGCCTGCCTCCCCACCAACACGTGTGATGGGGGTCTTGACACCTAAAGGGGAAATGAAACTTTTCCCTTTTCTCAGAGACAGTCTGCTCGGCACAATGTCAATTGATCTTTAGAGTCCTGTGGCTTCAGGAAAGAAGGAGGCCTATTTTCCAGAGCCCAGGTCTGCGGGGGCTCACGTAACATTATTGTCAGCTCCTTCTGAGGGTTCTCCAGCTGGGGGTGAGGCTGGTCCTCCTGACTCTGACAGCAGCAGTGCCTCCTCTTCCCCATTTTTATTCAAGTCACATGGTCCACTGAAGGTCTGGCCAGGAGAATGGGGGTTGACTGCACACTGTTGGTTAATCTTCTTGTTTAGATAGTGGCTAACGGCAGAGATTCTACAGCCATACTGCCTGCATTCCAATCCTGGCTCCAAGCCTTGAGAACTGTGACCTTGGGCCAAGTCATTTATCCTTTCTCCTCCTTGATTTACTTCTTCGTAAAATGGATATAATAAACATAGGCCTGACATGAGGATGAAGTATTTAAATTAGAACAAGTCCAGGCACATGATAAGCACTCCTAAAGTATCAGCTGGTTATTGTCATCTGGTTTTCTCAAACCCAGTGCTTTTCACAAACGCACAGAGAAATTGTGATGCATCTTAAAGAGGCAGTTACGGCTTTCTGTGTTTCATCAGTCTCCTTTGATAATTTCTGTACATAGGGAATAAGAAGTGAGACAAGTCAGTGACCATGGTGGAAAGGGTTGGGGAAGTGATCTCTGAACAGTGAGTCTGAGAGTGGGAGGGAAGAGATGGACAGATAGCTGGACAGCTATATCTAAGTAAGGGCAAGGGAAAAGAGGTATGTACAGTAAGTCACACTTGTCTTACAGATTGAAAATAATTGGTAAACGGTGTTCTGTTTCATTTAAAAATACTGTAGGAAAGCTTTTGGATCAGCATCTCTCATAGCATCTATCACGTCCTTTGTGATAGAATTTGGGAAGGTGGTGGAGGAAGGCTTTTCTTTCCTAGGAAGGTGTTGGGGTGTGATGTTGCCTATGTCAGAGACAGAGAAGAAAGGTTCTTCTCCCTTCTCTGGGCTGTAGATCAGCTTCCTCCTCCTGGTGAAGAAAGTCAACCATTCCATTTCACTGTGTCCATGTTCACCTCCAAATTTAGGGTGGCCTGGAGATTTCAGGCCTCCAAGTCATACAACTCCTTTCAAAAAATGACTTGATAAAGAGTAACACTGTTTTCAGTTTTGTATCTCTGAGTGTTGCCTTTTTATTTGATTTGATGGTTTTTCCTCCTCCTTTAAATACAGCCAGGTTAACTGGGTGTACTGTTTGAAGCCAGGCTCAAAATAGGAGCAATTAAATTCATTAGACCTTTGAGAGATAAATTAAAATATACTTTTTTTTTCAAGAAATGGTACAACAGCTTGAAACCTGATTCACAGTTACCTTCCAATGTTCTCAATATTATGAGATGATCTAGGCATTCAATCTTTCAAAACTATTTATACCTCACCGTCCTGAAGCAAAGGAACTTCTGCTGCTGAACCTGTTCCAGGGATTTTTATGGATTTGAATAATGAATAGGGAAGTTCCTGCAGGAACACAGAGTCTCTGTCACAGAAATCCTTCATTTCTTAGAAATAGCCAGCTGGGAACAGGCCACAATACCCCACTTGTCCCCAGGCCTGTGTTATAGGGAAAAACTGAAAGCCACCCCCTATCAGGTATTTCCATGTGCAATACGATAACATGGAAGAGTGTGGAGTATTTATTATCAATTTTATCCTCATACGATTTTTCTCTTCGCAAGTTCAGCAGATATTAACTAACATAATTAGAACGTGAGGGTCTGTTTTCATTCCTGAAAACATATAAACCACTTCTGTATTTAGCTGTATAATAACCTGAATCCTCACTGACCAACCACATTAATGGATGGTGTTCTTTTTACTTAATAAAAACCCTTTTCATTATTCTTTGATAACCTTTTTCTTTCATGTGTTTCTGTACCCTTAAAGTTAGAAAATTTCTCCATTTCTCTTCTCTCAAACCAAGACAGAGTCTCCTAATCAGTGGAAAATTCACTTTTTATTTGTAGTGTCGACTCTAGGTTTGACAAATAAGTGCTCTGGGATGGAAATAGAAGAGTTGCCCTCCCTCACCCTACTTGATCTTCTCTACCACTGTTCTATATACCTTATTCCACAAAGCAAATTTTTATGGTGTAATATGGTAAAAGAGAAATAGAAATAAGTAATATTAGATAGATAATTGAGCCCAAAACAGTTTGTTACATTTGAGGAAATACTTCTCAAAGTGTGGTCCACGCATCCCTGACACCAGAAGAATCCCCTGGAGAGTTTGTTTAAAATGCAGATAACTGGGCACCACCTCAGATTTATTCATTCAAAAATTTTGTGGATGGGGCCTGGGAATTCTGCATTTTTGACAATCTCCCTAAGTGACTCTGATGCTCACTAAAATTTAAGGACTTTAAGATTTGCTGAACGAGTTGCTCCTTCTAGACCCCAAAAGTGTCAGTTGACAACCACTTGGAGAAAATACCTGTTCCACCTTAATACAACAGATAGAAAAAGAAAGAATAAATAATTACTGAGTGTGTAAAATGTGCCAGAAACGGTGCTAGTTAGAAATTTATAAACATAATTTATTTAAATATTACAACTTTTTGTTGAGGTGTTGATCAGTTTACAGCCAAAAAGTGGAACCATTCCACTCCTGGGTACATATCCCCCCCAAAACCCCAAGACACTAATTCAAGATACATGCACCCCCATGTTCATAGCAGCGATATTTACAATTGCCAAGATATGGAAGCAACCTAAGTGTCCATCAACAGAAGAATGGATGAAGAAAATGTGGTGTGTATATATATGTATAAAAAAGAATAAAAATTTGCAACAACATGGGTGGACTTGGAGGGTATTATGCTTAGTGAAATAGGTCAGACAAAGACAATAATGTGTGACATCAATTACATGTGGAATCTAAAAAATAAAACAAACTAGTGAATATGAGAAAAAAAAGAGAGACAGATATAGACAGGGAAGGGGGCAGGGGAAAGCCAGGGGTAGGGGATTAAGAGGTATAAACTACTATGCGTAAAATAAATGAGCTACAAGGATATATTGTGCAGCACAGGGAATACAGCCAATATTTTATACTAACTATAAATGGAATATAACCTTGAAAATTGTGAGTCACTAAGTTGTACGCCTGAAACTTATACAACATGGTATATCAACTATAATTCAATAAAAAAAGAAGTGGAACCAGAATGCATACAGAATATTCTGAAATTTAACTATTGCATCTTACACCCATCTTCTAGAGCTGGGAACAGGCTCTATGACTGCACAGAGTACAGGAAATGGACAGATGAACATTACCCAGAGACACCTCATGGTGGCCTGGAGGTGGCACTGAGTCTCTGGGATGCCTCATCATTTAGATGACCAGTCTACACTCGTCATGTGTAGTTGGTTTATAAAATGGATTTTGTCCCACATGTATGAGGAATATGGATGGAGGACAGGACACATTTTTTTTTCATATATCGTTAAGACTATCATCACTAAAATTTTTTCAACAAGTATATCAGCTACCATTTACTGACAATGTATACTGGACTCTATGCTAAAGAGTAAATTTTCATAATTTACTCTTCATAATGGTCCTATGAGGTAGGTGCTATTATTATATCTACTTTCCAGTTAAGAAGCAAAAATGTGAAACTTGTGGACATTCACAAAGCTAGTCAGCAGCAGAGGCTGGAAGTCTTGTTTGATTCCGAAGTCCACTGGAGTCCTACACACTGGAATTGACGAAGCAAAGTTCAGCTTATGTCATGATACTTGAGGGGAGAGCCAGTGTTGCTATACATTTAGAGAAAATTTTACATCTCTTTGTGTATGGTTAAATAATAGAATTGAGTAGCTATGGATCACTTCCTGTTGTACATTCTTAGCCCTTCTCTCTTTTCCCAGACAACCCCAATCTCCCTTTCTCCATATTCTTCCAAGACCTTAAATGTCCACTTAATATATTAATTTATTTATTTTTCCTTCTTTTTTCTTTTGAATTTTATTTATTTTTTTATACAGCAGGTTCTTATTAGTTATCCATTTTATACATATTAGTGTATATATGTCAATCCCAATCTCCCAATTCATCACACCACCACCACCGACCCCCGCCACTTTCCCCCCTTGGTGTCCATACGTTTGTTCTCTACATCTGTGTCTCTATTTCTGCCCTGCAAACCGGTTCATCTGTACCATTTTTCTAGGTTCCACATATATGTGTTAATATATATTTGTTTTTCTCTTTCTGACTTACTTCACTCGGTATGACAGTCGTTAGATTCATCCACGTCTCTACAAATGCCTCAATTTCGTTCCCTTTTATGGCTGAGTATATTCCACTGTATATATGTACATCTTCTTTATCCATTCGTCTGTCAATGGGCATTTAGGTTGCTTCCATGACCTGGCTATTGTAAATAGTGCTGCAATGAACACTGGGGTGCATGTGTCTTTCTGAATTATGGTTTCCTCTGGGCATATGCCCAGTAGTGGGATTGCTGGGTCACACAGTAATTCTGTTTTTAGTGTTTTAAGGAACCTCCATACTGTCCTCCATAGGGGCTGTATCAATTTACATTCCCACCGACAGTGCAAGAGGGTTCCCTTTTCTCCACACCCTCTCCAGCATTTGTTGTTTGTAGATTTTCTGATGATGCCTATTCTAATTGGTGTGAGGTAATACCTCATTGTAGTTTTGATTTGTATTTCTCTAATAATTAGTGATGTTGAGCAGCTTTTAATATGCTTCTTGGCCATCTGTATGTCTTCT
>NC_041221.1:112858418-112858817 GCF_002837175.3 Physeter macrocephalus
CCTGTTCCATTGATCTATATTTCTGTTTTTGTGCCAGTACCATATTGACTTGCTTACTGTAGCTTTGTAGTATTGTCTGAAGTCAGGAAGTCTGATTCCTCCAGCTCCGTTTTTTTCCCTCAAGATTGCTTTGGCTATTTGGCATCTTTTGTGTCTCCATACAAATTTTAAAATTTTTTGCTCTAGTTCTGTAAAAAATGCCATTGGTAATTTGATAGGGATTGCAATGAATCTGTAGATTGCTTTGGGTAGTATAGTCATTTTCACAATATTGATTCTTCCAATCCAAGAACACGGTATATCTCTCCATCTGTTTGTATCATCTTTAATTTCTTTCATCAGCGTCTTATAGTTTTCTGCATACAGGTCTTTTGTCTCCCTAGGTAGGTTTATTCCTAG
>NC_041221.1:112858993-112860754 GCF_002837175.3 Physeter macrocephalus
TGGCTAGGACTTCCAAAACTATGTTGAATAATAGTGGTGAGAGTGGACATCCTTGCCTTGTTCCTGATCTTAGAGGAAATGCTTTCAGTTTTTCACCATTGAGAATGATGTTTGCTGTGGGTTTGTCATATATGGCCTTTATTAGGTTTAGGTAGGTTCCCTCTAAGCCCACTTTCTGGAGAGTTTTTATCCTAAACGGGTGCTGAATTTTGTAAAAGCTTTTTGTGCATCTATTGAGATGATCACATGATTTTTCTTCTTCAGTTTGTTAATATGGTGTATCACATTGATGGATTTGCATATACTGAAGAATCCTTGCATCCCTGGGACAAATCCCTCTTGATCATGGTGTATGATCCTTTTAATGTGTTGTTGGATTCTGTTTGCTAGTATTTTGTTGAGGATTTTTGCATCTATGTTCATCAGTGATATTGGCCTGTAGTTTTCTTTCTTTGTGACGTCTTTGTCTGGTTTTGGTATCAGGGTGATGGTGGCCTCATAGAATGAGCTTGGGAGTGTTCCTCCCTCTGCTATCTTTTGGAAGAGTTTGAGAAGGATAGGTGTTAGCTCTTCTCTAAATGTTTGATAGAATTCGCCTGTGAAGCCATCTGGTCCTGGGCTTTTGTTTGTTGGAAGATTTTTAATCACAGTTTCAATTTCAGTGCTTGTGATTGGTCTGTTCATATTTTCTATTTCTTCCTGGTTCAGTCTCGGCAGCTTGTGCATTTCTAAGAATTTGTCCATTTCTGCCAGGATGTCCATTTTATTGGCATACAGCTGCTTGTAGTAATCTCTAATAATCTTTTGTATTTCTGCAGTGTCAGTTGTTACATCTTGATTTCTTCAGTGATCTCTTGGTTATTTAGTAATGTAGTGTTTAGCCTCCATGTGTTTGTGTTTTTCACGTTTTTTTTCCTGTAATTGATTCCTAATCTCATAGAACTGTGGTCAGAAAAGATGCTTGATTTGATTTCAATTTTCTTGAATTCACTGAGGCTTGATTTGTGACGCAAGATGTGATCTATCCTGGAGAATGTTCCGTGTGCACTTGAGAAGAAAGTGTAATCTGCTGTTTTTGGATGAAATGTCCTATAAATATCAATTAAATCTATCTGGTCTATTATGTCATTTACAGTTTGTGTTTTATTATTAATTTTCTGTTTGGATGATCTGTCCATTGGTGTAAGTGAGGTGTTAAAGTCCCCCACTATTATTGTGTTACTGTCGATTTCCTCTTTTACAGCTGTTAGCAGTTGCCTTATGTATTAATGTGCTCCTATGTTGGGTACATATATATTTATAATTGTATATCTTCTTTTTGGATTGATCCCTTGATCATTATGTAGTGTCTTTCCTTGTCTCTTGTAATATTATTTATTTTAAATTCTATTTTTTCTGATATGAACATTGCTATTCCAGCTTTCTTTTGATTTCCATTTGCATGGAATATCTTTTTCCATCCCCTCACTTTCAGTCTCTATGTGTCCTTAGGTCTGAAGTGTGTCTCTTGTAGGCAGCATATATATGGGTCTTGTTTCTGTATCCATCCAGCAAGCCTGTGTCTTTTGGTTAGAGCATTTAATCCATTCACGTTTAAGGTAATTATTGATATTTATGTTCCTCTTCCCATTTTCTTAATTGTTATGGGTTTGTTTTTGCAGGTCCTTTTCTTCTCTTGTGTTTCCCACTTAGAGAAGTTCCTTTAGCATTTGTTGTAGAGCTGGTTTGGTGGTGCTGAATTCTCTTAGCTTTTGCTTATCT
>NC_041221.1:112860841-112866862 GCF_002837175.3 Physeter macrocephalus
CCACTTAGAGAAGTTCCTTTAGCATTTGTTGTACAGCTGGTTTGGTGGTGCTGAATTCTCTTAGTTTTTGCTTGTCTGTAAAGCTTTTGATTTCCCATTGAATCTGAATGAGATCCTTGCCGGGTAGAGTAATCTTGGTTGTAGGCTCTTCCCTTTCATCACTTTAAATATGTCATGCCACTCCCTTCTGGCTTGAAGAGTTTCTGCTGTGAAATCAGCTTTTAACCTTATGGGAGTTCCCTTGTATGTTGTTCTTCCCTTGCTGCTTTCAATAATTTTTCTTTGTCTTTAATTTTTGCCAATTTGATTACTATGTGTCTTGGCATGTTTCTCCTTGGGTTTATCCTGTATGGGACTCTCTGCGCTTCCTGGACTTGGGTGGCTATTTCCTTTCCAATGTTAGGGGAGTTTTCAACTATAATCTCTTCAAATATTTTCTCGGGTCCTTTCTCCTCTCTTCTCCTTCTGGGACCCCTATAATATGAATGTTGGTGCATTTAATGTTCCAGAGGTCTCTTAGGCTGTCTTCATTTCTTTTCATCCTTTTTTTTTTATTCTGTTCTGCAGCAGTAAATTCCACCATTCTGTCTTCCAGGTCACTTATCCATTCTTCTGCCTCAGTTATTCTGCTATTGATTCCTTCTAGTGTAGTTTTCATTTCAGTTATTGTATTGTTCATCTCTGTTTGTCTGTTCTTTAATTCTTCTAGGTCATTGCTAAACATTTCTTGCATCTTCTGGATCTCTGCCTCCATTCTTTTTCCGAGGTCCTGGATAATCTTCCCTATCATTATTCTGAATTCTTTTTCTGGAAGGTTGCCTATCTCCACTTCATTCAGTTGTTTTTCTGGGGTTTTATCTTGTTCTTTCATCTGGTACATAGCCCTCTGCCTTTTCATCTTGTCTGTCTTTCTGTGAATGTGGTTTTTGTTCCACAGGGTGCAGGATTGTAGTTCTTCTTGCTTCTGCTGTCTGCCCTGGTGGATGAGGCTATCTAAGGGGCTTGTGCAAGTTTCCTGATGAGAGGGACTGGTGGTGGGTAGAGGTGGCTGTTGCTCTGGTGGGCAGAGCTCAGTAAAACTTTAATCTGCTTGTCTGCTGATGGGTGGGGCTGGGTTCCCTCCCTGTTGGTTTTTTGGCCTGAGGTGACCCAACCCTGGAGCATACCTGGGCTCTTTGGTGGAGCTAATTGGGGACTCTGGGAGGGCTCACACCAAGGAGTATCTCCCAGAACTTCTGCTGCCAGTGTCCTTGTCCTCATGATGAGACACAGCCACCCCCTGCCTCTGCAGGAGACCCTCCAACACTAGCAGGTAGGTATGGTTCAGTCTCCTATGGGTTCACTGCTCCTTTCCCTGGGTCCCCGATGTGCATACTACTTTGTGTGTGCCCTCCAAGAGTGGAGTGTGTGTTTCCCCTAGTCCTGTCGAAGTCCTGCAGTCAAATCCCGCTAGCCTTCAAAGTCTGATTCTCTGGGAATTCCTCCTCCTGTTTCCGGACCCCCAGGTTGGGAAGTCTGACATGGGGCTCAGAACCTTCACTCCAGTGGGTGGACTTCTGTGGTATAAGTGTTCTCCAGTTTGTGAGTCACCCACCCAGCAGTTACGGGATTTGATTTTATTGTGGTTGAGCCACTCTTACCGTCTCATTGTGGCTTCTCCTTTGTCTTTGGATGTGGGGTATCATTTTGGTGAGTTCTAATGTCTTCCTGTCGATGATTGTTCAGCAGTTAGTTGTGATTCCGGTGCTCTCACAAGACGGAGTGAGAGCACATCCTTTTACTCTGCCATCTTGAACCAATGCCTGTCCACTTAAAGTGAGGAGACATTATCTTGTTGCAGATGAGAGTTGTGCTGCATTTTACAGGGATATGGTAGAATTTATACTAACCTGTGTTATTTTTAAGGCATTCCAGTTAGAGCTGCCCAGTTATCAGTGTACACTAAACTGTGAGTGGACATGGATAATGATTATACATAATAAGTTTCACTTCGTCTATTAAGACTTCTCATATAAGGGCCCAGGAACATTTGGTCCCCCACCAACATATTACACACATGGCAAATCTTACATTAAAAGAATATTAGTCAAATGCTTCAAGTAAGAAAAATTAAACTTGTCTGCTAAGGAAAAATATTTAAACTTTTTTACCCATTTACCAGCAAACCACTGTTGGGAGATAATTCTCCATGGGGACTCTTGAATTTCTGCATGTCTTGTGAATAGTGGCACAGGCTGCTTTTGTTCTGAGATATCTTTTCAAGAATGTTTATACAGAGAACAGCCTTGGAAGAAAGAGATCATGTCTCCCTCTGGAGCAAAGAACAGGCATGCTTACTGCCTTTATAAAATATTTGGCTTCCCTAAGCTCAGAGTTTCTCCCTTATAATGTCACGCACTGCATTTCGAGGTGTCACCTGGCCTTCTTAGAATCACCACGTGGGAATTGGGGCTCAAGGAACTGGAACAGAAAATGCTGATACTCTGGCTACTGTTAATGCCAGGAGTGGAAAATGTTCTTTATTTCTGACCTAGAGGTGTTGTATCTTCGGCCAAGATCCATTAAACTATGGCAGGCTAACTTGTTAAGCTTGCAAATGGTGTGAAATCTCAGACCCTTCAGAGTCCTTGACAACAGCAAATCATTATTATTGTTTGTATTGTTGGTAACTATTTGTTGAGCACCTAATGTGAATCAATGAACCGAACTCTGTTCTAAGTAATGTACCATATGACCTCATTTAATCCCTACTACATTGTTGTGAAGTAGATAACATTAACACCATTTTACAGCTGATGATACTGAGATTAAAAGAGCAGGCACTGATGGCTGCCTTTCTATTAGCCATTTCCCCCTTCTCAATTATATTCTGACTTTTATTCTGATATCCACCCCTTTTGCACCCAGCAAGGAAGTCATCCCTTCCTCTAACTTTAAGGGTGAGCTTATCCCATTTTTACATTTTTGAACTTTATTCTAAGCTAATAAGGGCATGACATTCCCCTAGCCATAGAAACTGGTCAGAAAATGAACACATTATCCAGTATGGACAAAGGGAAATGGGGGACAGTGAACTAGGGAACTTCTGAGAAAGAAGTTTTCTTGCTCGTACACAAAGCCATAGGGAAAGATAGACTCTCTTCCTCCAAATGTTGATATGTGCCAGCAGAGTAATCAGAATGAATGCTGGACATAATACTGAAGCAGGGTCTGGAGTTCCCTGTTGTGCCCTATATCACCCTCCTTAGGTGCTAGACTGTGGGAAAGTCCTTGGGCATGATGCTGCAGCAGCTGGATGTTGGGGGCACTTAGCAGGTACTTATCAACTGGTACCAAAATACTCTAATACATTAATAACTGGTAAGGCTATACTAGGATGTTCAAGTGTGATACCTGAAACTGCTACATCCATCCCCTACCAGTCAGAGGAAGAAGCTCACACAGAGGAGGGCAGAGCCAAAACAGTCACAGAGGGACAGCGAGAGAGCCCCTGACAGCTGCCCTCTCTAGACTTTTTCAATTAAAAGACTACAGATTCCTTTTTCATTTAAGCTAGTTTCGATCTGGATTTCAGTTACCTGCATTCAGAAGCATCCACAGAAACATTAAGTAACTACTGGGTTGGCCAAAAGGTTTGTTCGGTTTTTTCCGTAAGATGGCTCTAGTAGGGCTTAGTTGTCTTTAACTTCATTTGAAACAATTTTGCTCGACTGTATTGTGACAGCTGTCATATTAGTGTGCATTTAAAAAAAAAACGTATCAAAACTGGTGAATTTTTGTGTAGCCATTTTAATATTGAAGATGGAAGAAAAAAGCAACATTTTCGGCATATTATGCTTTATTATTTCAAGGAAGGTAAAAACACAACGGAAATGCAAAAAAAGATTTGTGTAGCATATGGAGAAGGTGCTGTGACTGATCAAACATGTTAAAAGTGGTTTGCGAAGTTTCGTGCTGGAGGTTCCTCACTGGACGAGGCTCCACGGTCGGGTAGACCAGCTGAAGTTGATAGTGATCAAATTGAGATATTAACTGAGAACAATCAACGTTATACCACATGGGAGATAGCCAACATACTCAAAATATCCAAATCAAGCGTTGAAAATGCTTTTGCACCAGCTTGGTTATGTTCATTGCTTTGATGTTTGGATTCCACATAAGTTAAGTGAAAAAACCCTTCTTGACCGTATTTCCACATGTGATTTTCTACTTAAATGTAACGAAAAGTTTCGTGCTGGAGGTTCCTCACTGGACGAGGGTCCACGGTCGGGTAGACCAGCTGAAGTTGATAGTGATCAAATTGAGACATTAATTGAGAACAATCAACGTTATACCACATGGGAGATAGCCAACATACTCAAAATATCCAAATCAAGCGTTGAAAATGCTTTTGCACCAGCTTGGTTATGTTCATTGCTTTGATGTTTGGATTCCACATAAGTTAAGTGAAAAAACCCTTCTTGACCGTATTTCCACATGTGATTTTCTACTTAAATGTAACGAAAGCGTCCCGTTTTTAAAATAAATTGTGACGGGCAATGAAAAGTGGATACTGTACAATAATGTGGGATGGAAGAGATCGTGGGGCAAGTGAAATGAACCACCACCAACCACCCCAAAGACCGGTCTTCATCCAAAGAAGGTGATGTTGTGTATATGGTGGGATGGGAAAGGAGTCCTCTATTACGAGCTCCTTCCAGAAAACTAAACGATTCATTCCAACAAGTACGGCTCTGAATTAGACCAACTGAAAGCAGCACTTGACGAAAAGCATCCGGAATAAGTCAACAGAAAACGCATGATCTTCCATCAGGATAATGCAAGACTGCATCTTTCTTTGATGACCAGGCAAGAACTGTTACAGCTTGGCTGGGAAATTCTGATTCATCCACCATATTCACCAGACCTTGCACCTTTGGATTTCCATTTATTTCGGTCTTTACAAAATTCTCTTAATGGAAAAAATTTCAATTCCCTGGAAGACTGTAAAAGGCACCTGGAACAGTTCTTTGCTCAAAAAGATAAAAAGTTTTGGTAGGATGGAATTATGAAGTTGCCTCAAAAATGGCAGAAGGTAGTGGAAAAAAAGGGTAAATACATTGTTCAATAAAGTTCTTGGTGAAAATTAAAAATGTGTTTTTTATTTTTACTTAAAAACCGAAGGCACTTTTTGGCCAAACCAATATTTGGAGGGCTCAGAGTAAGTAAATAGCCACACTAGAACTGAAAAGTGTGGCTTTTGTCTGTCTGGCTTAAATGTCCCTGCTTTTTCTGATGCATCATGATGCTCCCAAGTATCAAATAAATATGAAGAAGTTATCTGCACACTGCAAAGGCTGCATTCAAATTTTAGTTACTAAGAACTCCAAGAAAAATGCAAAGGTAATATCAGTGTTAACCCTTCTATATATCATTGAGAGTTCTCCCCACTCCTATTAGGAAACATACCAATATAGCCTAATAATAATAATATTAACATAGAGAAAAAATATATAATAAAATACATCTGATGTTCAGATTATTTACTGGTGGTAGATGTGACAGCTCAAGTCAGACTAGATAACCAGAAACTGTTCCAGGAAAGGCCTTTCACACTAACAACATCTTGAGAGCATACATGAGCACGTTCCAGATTAATCCCAGGATATTTTGAACATTGTCATTAGTATGTCACATCATCATTAACATCTCCTAGATTTATTTCTTTTTCATCTCACAGTCACCCCGAAGTCCAAAAATTAACCACTGTTCCGGAAAAAAAATGACTTGGACTGTTCATATTTCTTTACTCAATCAAGAATCCATGTAGGGCTTCCCTGGTGGCGCAGTGGTTGAGAGTCCGCCTGCTGATGCAGGGGACACGGGTTCGTGCCCCAGTCCGGGAAGATCCCACATGCCGCGGAGCAGCTGGGCCCATGAGCCATGGCCGCTGAGCCTGCGCGTCCAGAGCCTGTGCTCTGCAACGGGAGAGGCCACAACAGTGAGAGGCCCGCGTACCGCAAAAAAAAAAAAAAAAAAAAA
>NC_041221.1:112867289-112870008 GCF_002837175.3 Physeter macrocephalus
TGGTTAAGAATCCGCCTGCCAATGCAGGGGACACGGGTTCAAGCCCAGGTCCGGGAAGATCCCACATGCTGCAGAGCAACTAAGCCTGTGCACAACAACTACAGAGTCTGCGCTCTAGAGCCTGTGTGCCACAATTACTGAGCCTGCGTGCCACAGCTTCTGAAGCCCATGCACCTAGAGCCCGTGCTCCACAATGAGAAGCCACCACAATGAGAAGCCCGCGCACCACAACAAAGAGTAGCCCCCACTCACTGCAACTAGAGAAAAAGCCCGCTTGCAGCAACAAAGACTCAATACAGCCAAAAACAAATAAATAAAATAAATTTGTAAGAAAGAAAAAAAAGAATCCATGTAAATGAAGACTATACATTTGCACCTGGCTTAATTAATGGTCTTTGACAGTGTTTTCTGGTAATCTAATATATATACTTCTTAAAATAAAATATTTGTACATATTTAGAGCTCACTTACTCATAAAATGTTAAGAGTTAGAAAGCTCTTAAAGACTTCCAATTCAAACTTTCTGATTTTATATGTGAGAAAACTGTGGCATGGAGAGGTTAAGTGGTGAAGGCAGGCCACTTTAAAAATATCCTAATCTTAGCGAGCCATTGTCCTTTAAATGCATATTTGATTTTTTTTTTTTTTTGGAAATACGCGAAGTCACTCAGTGTGACATGTGAATAAAAGACAGTGAGTGGGACATAGATCAAGCTGAATTAACATGTAACCTTGTAAAATATGAGTAATGAGCCTGTGATTTTGATATGGTAGATCCAAGAATAACTTAAAGGCAATGTTTTTAAACTACATTAAACAAAGAGAACATTATTTAGAATGGGTCCAAAACCTCACAAGGTTATACCTAATTTGGAACTATATTGCTGATTTTCAAAATATTTGGAAATTTTTTCTTTTCATGATCTATTTCTCACTCAATTCCACTGTGGTAGGAGAACATACTCTAAATGACTTCAATACCTTAATATGTGTTGAGGTGTCCTTTATGAGCTGACATACATTCAATTTTGGTAAATGTTCCATGTGCCCTTTAAAAGAGTGTGTATTCTGTTGTCTTTAAGTGGAGTACTCTGGATATCCGTTAGATCAAGTGCATTAGTTGTATTGTTTAGATCTTCTATATCTAGTGAAGCTACCTCTGCTTTTTCTATCAATTACTGAGAGATATTAAATTTCTCACTACAATTATATATTAATTCATTTCTCTTTTTAGTTATGTCCATTTTTGCTTTGTATAATTTGAAGTTATAATATTAGCTGAATTCAAATTTAGAATTTATTCTATCTCTTTGGTGGAATGACCCTTTATCATTTTGACATAGTCCTTTGTATTAATCTGAATCCAATCAGTGGGTTAAATAGTAGACGTTTAATAAAGTTAATAGGCTTAATAAACGATTATTACACCCTGATAAGAGTGACTATAAAGTATAAGGAAAATCTACATGGTATCCTACATCTGAGAGAGTACTCAAGAAAGGACAAACATGGAAGGAGTTCACACCTTGCTGGAGGAGGTATAGCTTGGACTACTGGAAAGTAGAGGAGTTCACTGGTTTGCGCAGGCTGGAGCTGGTCTGCAGTCACTGGGCAAGCAGGAAGCAACCCTTTGGAATGCAGGTGGGGGTAGGGGATCAGCAACTGGAGATGAGGGTGTACAGAGGGAGCAGGGCCTTGATGGGAGCCCCAAGGCAAGTTGTGCGTGGCCTGCAGAGGAAAGCAGAGTGCCAGTGTGGGCAGGAGGCCTTGGAGGAGCTGGTTTCCATGTTGAGAGGATCACAGAGAGGTTATCAACTACATTTCTGTACATCTGAGATAATTTTCCCTTTCTCTGAAAAACTTTTAATATTTCTTTCAGTTCAGGTCTGTTGATGACAGATTCTCTCAGATTTTATTTGTCTGGAAATTACTGTTTTGCCTTCACCTTTGGAGAATATATCTGCTAGGTAGAAACTTCTAGGTTGACAACTGTTTTCTTTTAGCACTTTAAAGATGCCATTACATTGCCTTCTGACTTCCATCATCCCTCTTCTGCCATATCTTCCAATGTGACCTAATTTGTTAGTCTTGTTGTTATTCTTTTGAAGGCAGTGCCTTATTTTCCTAGTTTCCTTTTCTTCTCCTCCTTCTCCCCCTTCCCCTCCTCCTCCTCCTTCTTCTTCAAAGTGTCCTCTCTGTCACTTTTAGTGGTGTTACAATGATGTGCCTCATTGTGGTTTTCTTTGTATTTATCCCTTTAGGGGCTTGGAAAGCTGATTGAGTTTGTGGATGGATTTTTTTTTATATCACTTTTGAAAATTTCTTGGCTATTATCTTTTCAAATATTTTTTCTACCTTATTTCTTCTCTTTTTCCCTAGGAGTCCAACTGCACTCATGTTAGATCTTTTTACCATACTGCATCTGTATCTTCATCATATCTCATATGTTTAATCTGGGTTTTTTAAAACATATTAATTTAGTTTGTGCCTGATAATTTCAATAGCTGGGTCATCTGTAGGTCTCTTTCTATTGCCTATTTCTTTTCTTTCGGTCCTGTTTCCTGGTATGCCTGGAATTTTTAAAAAGTAAATGCTGGGGTTTCCCTGGTGGCGCAGTGGTTGAGAGTCCGCCTGCCTATGCAGGGGACGTGGGTTCGTGCCCCGGTCTAGGAAGATCCCACATGCCGCGGAGCGGCTGGGCCCATGAGCCATGGCCGCT
>NC_041221.1:112870440-112886554 GCF_002837175.3 Physeter macrocephalus
ACCTGTGGCTCGCAAATGGGAGAGGCCACAGCAGTGAGAGGTCCGCGTACCACAAAAATAAATAAATAAATAAAAATTTAAAAATTTAAAAAGAATAAAAGTAAATGCTGGACACTGGGTTTGAAAAATTGTGGAGGCTTTGGAAAATGCCATATACCTCCAGAGAAGGATTTACACTATTCTCTAAGGCAGGTACTTTGCTAGGCTTTGGGAAAACAGAAGTGAATAAAACACATAAAATCTCTGCCTTCATGGAGTTTACATGCAGTGGGGACAATAGACAATAACATGAAAAAATAATAATAAAGTAAGCAGTGATAAAGAATATAAAGAAAAGTAAAGGGATAGAGGTTAAAGGGTGGACATTTAGACAGGATGATCAGAAGGTGACATATGAGCTAACGTTGTATAAAGTGATGGGGAGAGCCATGAAAATATTTATGGAAAGGGTGATCCAAGCAGAGGGAAAAACAAATGCAACAGCCCTAAGGCAGTGGAGTGCTTTCCTGGTTAAAGGAATAGCAAGGAAGCCAGTGTGGCTACAGGGGAGTGATCAGTGGGAAGAGTGGCAGAAGATGTTGCTGGAGAAGTAAGTAGAGGCTATATACTACAACCGTGGAGCCCAGAGGAAGAACTTTGGATTTTATTCCATGTATGATAGATAGCCACTGAAGGATTTTGAGGAAAGAGATGATGTGATCTGATTTAGATTTTAAAAGGATCATTCTGCCTGATGTGTCTGGAATAGATTGCAGCAGGGCAAGAGTGTCACTAGGGAGGCCAGTTAGGGGGCCAGAATTATAGGGATCTATGCCAGAGCTGATGGAGGCTTGGTCTGGAGAAGTAGCGGTGGATATCAGGAGAAGCAGTTGGATTTGGAATGTATTTCTGAAGGTAGAGGCAGCAGATTCCAATGATGGCTTTGATGTAAGTTCTGCAGAAGTGGGTTTCCTGCCACTTGCACAGGCCATGCAAAAGAAATACTCATGTTTGCACCCAGTTTTGTAGCCTTTTCCTTAAAGAGAACCCTCCACCAATTTGTGAGATTCATTTACACAAAACCTGACTCTGTCCCTGGGGTCTGAGAGAAAAAGAAAGTAAAATATGGTAGCTCTTAGGTTTTGGCCAGAGTGACAGGTGGAATGGCAGCAACATTTCTGAGCCGTGGTACCCTGGGAAAAGAAGAGTTTGGAGAGGATGTAGAATTCTATTCTGGACACACTAAATAAAGTTTAAACTCCTCACACTGGCACTCAAGACCTCATTCTACTCACAAAAGCTCTTCTCTCACTGCCACCTAGGCTTGCGTTTGTGAAACTTTTCAGGTTTGAATGTCCCTTCCTGCTCTTTCTCTATTTTTTCTTGAAATTTTATGCATTCTGCAAGGTTTAATATAAATGAAAGCTTTTCTGTAAGAGTTGACTTCCTCCTCCATGTTCCAGGGATGGAAAACTGGAAGTCCACAGCAGGCCCTCAGTAGTCTTTAAATTCAATGTGAATGTTTTAGACTGAACAAGCATTCTCCTGTTGGCTTGGTCACCCCTACTGCTTTGGCTGCAATCACTCATTTCTGTTTCTTGCTCAGATCCTTTGCCATTTGAGTTTATGAACCATGACCTTCTCAAATCATTTTACTTGCATCCCTTCTATAGCAGTTACACACTGGGTCCTTTGCTAACAGCAGCAGCAGTTTGGTCACAGAAAGTTTTGCACATTTCCATAATATTCTGTTTTTCTTATTATTTTCCTCTTTTATTCTTTTTCTCTGTTGTTACATTTTTTTTTCCCTTATGGAAAATTTAAGGCTGCAGAAATAGAATGCAAGGGTAGAGGAAAAGACTACCATCCAAACTGACTGTTGATTTTATTTGACCTGATTTCAAATTGCTCTCTCAGTTTGTTTTGTGATGAAGCAAATATTTCACACTAATGCCACCTGAATAAAAGGTAAACTTTACCTTTTACTAGGCTAAGGCTATGTGAAACAGGTCAGTTTAATTTTAATTAAAAATGAAGGATTAAATAAATATTTAAATCATGAAATGTTTGAACAGTTTTTATTAAGAAAATCTACTCCTAAGTCCAACCCTTAGGTCAGACCTTAGGGAACAAGAATAAAGTGAATCCACCCTTTATCAGAATAATGTTTTAAAACCTATTTGCAGTTTACAAATACAGAAAGGCAGCAAAGTCCACAGGCAGGGCAGCTTTCACAGAGAAGGGCTGTGGCAAAACCAGATGACTCACTACTTGTTTCATTTAGCAGTTGTAATACATATCCTTGCCAGTTTGTTTTGTTCCCACTTAATTCCCAACGTCCCATCTTCTTCCTAATGGAAAATCAGCTTTGAAAAACTGCTCACCAAATTGCCTTCAGTGAGTCAAAATTTCATAATGTAGCCCTGACTGATGAAGTGCTTTGCTAGATTTTGCTAAGTTACCCCTGGGAAGCAGTCAGTGGTGAGAGGAGGAAAAAATGCACAGGAATATTAACTGACGTGATAGACCGTTCCAGCTCAGTGTGTTATAAAATCAGAGTGAGGCTGTAACAATCAAGCTTTGATTTTCTTCCCATTTCTCTGACCTTTCAGAAATTCTCTCCAAGGAAGTGTTTTGAAGTATCTAGATGAAAAGCATTATGCAAACTCAAGGTGTCCAACTCATATGTGGTCTGTGCACAGCGAAGAAGGAGGGTTTTTCTGTGTGCTTCATCGAAGAGAGAGGAGTATCCTTCTAACCCTACCTACGCCACTTGCATATCTGACTTGGGTTATGGCTGCTCCTTTACATAGTCTCTGAGCTGTATGCTGCGTGGAGCTATGGCCAAGGGCGCATAAGGCACAGCTGTCTCTGCCCCATAGTTCTGACACCTCCTCAGAAGACTCGTGGTTCTATACCCTTCTCCAGAGCTCTCATTCCAGGCAATGAAATTGAAGATACATACGTAGAAGGAATCTTTTCAGTTACTTCATGGCCAAAGGGCAAGATAGTGACAAAGCTTAGCCTCATGCAGAATGGAGGGAGCCTCTTCCTACTAGAAGGGCTGCCATCTTGGGCAGAATGGAGGCAACACATAAGGTGCATCTCCATGAGATTCACCCGGCTCTCCTCCCTAAGTGTGGGGAACCCACCACAGCCACCAAAGGGTGCCCACACAGTGTTGTCAAGGGGAAAGACACCTGCCCTTCTCAGAGCAGACCTACAGAGTCCAATGATGGGGGCAAGGCCCAAGGATGGAGTTGACTACACTGCCATTTTCTGCTCACACTGGGCTGCTGGGTGGGATGCTCCTCAGCAGCAATTTCTGCATCTCCAAGGGGGGAGCCATGGGTTCTGAGGAAGTGTTTTCTCTCCTTCACACTCAGGAGGCCATACTACTCCTTCCTTCCTGAAGTTAAAAAAGAATTTCATGTGTGTGTGTATAAGTGTGTATACACACATACATACATATATATACAAATATATATTGAAATACATATTGGACATTGAATATATATTATATACATAATATATCGAACATAATATGTATTGTACAAATATATGTTATATATGTACATATACATGCACGTGTGTATGCATGTGTGTATGTGTGCGTACTTGATGGATCCTGATTTCCATTCCTGTCCATTGCCAGAGAAAAAATTAACCTTTTCTTCAACAGACAATAAGGTACTCAAATGAAACAAGATGATGATATACCAAGATCTAACTCAGCCTTTCTCAAGCAGAGTTCTATGAGAGAATTATTCCCTACTGCCCTAAAACATGCATATATATAATGAACTAATTCTGCTCTATGCTTATACAATGGTGCTAGTAATGAATTACCTTGTCTCTATGCATACAGAATTGTACTAGTTATATGTCATTCTTAGTACCACGCTTGGGAGAATTTAGAAATAGTTACATAATTTTCTGTGTCCTCTCCTCTACCAGAAGTCTTGGTTCTGCCTTTCCCTGCTTAGAGGGTAGAAAAAGTAAGCAGTAGGAGTGGAAAGATGCAAAAGAAAGAACACATCTCTCTGCACTGCCGAAGCTGACTTGGCAGTTTCCTCCTCTCCCCTCTCGCCTCCGCCCTCCCTCGCCCAGGGGGTGGGAAGGCATTTGCTTAGACAGCGAGGCACCAGAATGGAGGTGCATTTGCAACATCTGAAAGCACATTTTGGAAGCATTCCAATTCGGCTGAAAGCGAAGTGTGTCAGATACACTCACTTAGGGAGAGACTTAAAACCATCAATTTATATAGCAATATAAAATGTATTTCATTTTATAATATGTGCAAAAACTGCCTAGGTAATCAAAACAATCTAGTAACAAAGATCTGAAGAACAGCTTTAAAATCTGATATATTATTTATGCTTCAAGGGAATAATGTTTTCTTCATTTTATGCACCTGACTTTCAGCAGCCGTGTGTGACTGGCGGTTGAAAGACTGAACTCATGTTTATCATTACTAAATAGCTCATTCCTTCAACATGTATTATGGGCTTCCCTGGTGGCGCAGTGGTTAAGAATCCGCCTTCCGATGCAGGGGACACAGGCTTGAGCCCAGGTCCGCAAAGATCCCACATGCCGCGGAGCAGCTAAGCCTGTGCGCCACAACTACTGAGCCTGCGCTCTAGAGCCTGTGAGCCACAACTACTGAGCCCGCACGCCACAACTACTGAGCCCACGTGCCACAACTACTGCAGCCTGTGTGCCTAGAGCCCGTGCTCCACAACAGAAGCCACTGCAATGAGAAGCCCACGCACCACAACGAAGAGTGGCCCCTGCTCGTCGCCACTAGAGAAAGCCTGCGTACAGCAACGAAGACCCAACACCACCAAAACAAATAAATAAAAATAATAAAGTTCCCTTTAAAAAAACATGTATTATGCAGCTCCTGTGCCAGGTACTACGGACTAAATGGAACTGTATACATAATGGTAGCCTAAAGATAATTATGATATAATAGAACACTAATAGCTGTTGTTTGCCTCCCTAGGATTCATTTTCCCTCCTCCAGCAACAGCTCCTGATTCCCACTGCAGATGTGTCCCTTGTGCTGTGAGGTTCCTTCCCTTGGTTCTAAGGACAGAACACATGACTCAGATGTAAGCCATTGAATGTACTGCATATTCCTCTATCCACAATGATTGGTTCAGAAATGAGCACATGACCTAAACTAGGCCAATCAGAATAAATTTCATGACTTGTTCAAAAGCTACCATAAAAGACCTCTTTTGAGCTGGACTTGAACCTGAGAAAATGTAAGGCTAGAACTGCCCCAGCAATCTTGTTACTACTTAGCCTGGAGCTAAATGGAGACTAAAAATGAAGTCAGAACACTAGGCAGCAAAGTAAAGAAACAGAGGGAAACTGAGTCCTAATGGCATGGTTGAAGCACTAAATCCAGCCTTGTCTGAAGCTGGCCCAGACTCTGAGCCTTTTATCTTCCTGTAAGAATAAATGAAGGCTGTACAAAGCAATACTTGTAACACTGTGCTGGTAGATTTATAATGTATATAGATGTAACATATAGTATTTAACGACAGTAAAAGACAAAAGAGGGCAGAGGAATGGAACTATAGAGAAGCAAAATTTCTGCATTTCACTGGAATTAATTTGAAGTAGATTGTGATAAATTAAGAAGCACATTATAATCTTGACAGCAACCACTAAAAAAATTAGTAAAGGAAAATTAATAGAGGAACTGAAAAAAAAAAGAATAAATGTACTTTTTGTTGTAAGCCAGCTATAGTTTGGTTCTTTGTCACTTGAAACTAAGAAACAACTAACTCATACAAATGATAATGCTGATAATAACGATAAGACCAGGATAACGGGGAGAAGCCCATGAAAACGTTATGTGACGGGGAAGATAATATTTGACAATAGGACTCTATAGATCTTATAGGAACCTTGCCTTGACAGAAGCAAAGCAGAAATTAGTGAACTAAGATCCAGGGAAACATCGTTTAGAACGTTTGGCTCATTCTGTTAATCAAATGGAATTAACCTTAGCCCCAATGAGGTACATGAAACAAAAACTATACACCAGACCCTAGACCACTCATGCTCCAGAACAGCAGGATGCTTTCTTAGTCAAGCTTGGAGAAGCCCCAGGATGAACAGACTATTTTTTTTTAAAGCTAGATTCAGAAGCTTTGTGCAACCAATAGAGGTATTTCTGTCAGGTACTGGCTACTAAGAGGCATGTTGCCCTAAGCAATAATGTAAAATGGTAAATAAGTAAAACAATCTTTAAGAGTCAGAGGTATTAGAGATCAGAGACAAAGCACACTTTCTTGCATCCCTGAAGCATAGCCACAAGGAAGGATTATTTAGTGTGAAAGTAAACAGACTATTATTCGGGCAGCCACTATGTTAAATCAAATTGTGTTTAGACATATTCCTAGTTTCTAACCACTATAATGAAATTCAGAAGTGCTGTCCCTCTTCATTAGCGGCACACTCAGGTATCATGTACCTCAGGGAAAGGTCTGGAGCTCAGCAGTTTATTTACTCTCTTTTCCATTTACTTTTTTTTAACACTCAATTCCAAAGCTTTGCTAGCTAGGAGACCGTTGATCAGTTTCTTCACCTGATAGATTTTCCCAAGTAATGAAAGAAGGCAAAAACTGGAAGAGAACTTTTCTGTTGAATTCTAAAACTCTAAAAGGGCTTCAAATTGCACTGCATTATTTGCCACAAAATAGAGATTAGGACCTTGTGTGAAGTGGGTGGGGGACCCTCTCCACTGAGAAGTTAATACTTTCCTTTAAAGACCATACTATTGTATATTTTGTGTATTATTCCATGGACAGCCAATCTTACTCCTGAAGAATGGGCACTTTTCCTTTTAAAATCCATATTGCCGATACAAACAACTCATGCAGCTCAATATCAAAAAAAAAAACCCAATCAAAAAATGGGCAGAAGACCTACATAGATATTTCTCCAAAGAAGACATACAGATGGCCAACAAGCACATGAAAAGATGCTCAATATCGCTAATTATTAGAGAAATGCGAATCAAAACTACAGTGAGATATCACCTCACACCGATCAGAATGGCCATCATCAAAAAGTCTAGAGGGTGTGGAGAAAAAATAACCCTCCTACACTGCTGGTGGGAATGTAAACTGATATAGCCACTATGGAAAACAGTATGGAGGTTCTTCAAAAAACTAAAAACAGAGTTACCATATGATCCTGCAATCCCACTCCTGGGCATATATCTGGAGAAAACTCTAATTCAAAAAGATACATGCACTGCAATATTCACTGCAGCACTATTCACAATAGCCAAGACATGGAAGTAACCTAAATATCCATCAACAGATGAACAGACAAAGAAGACGCAGTGTACTTATACAGTGGAATATTACTCAGCCATAAGAAAGAATGAAATGTTGCCATTTGCAGCAATATGGATGGACCTAGAGATGATCATACGAAGTGAACTCAGACAGAGAAAGACCAATATCATATGATATCACTTACATGTGGAATCTAAAAAAATTATACAAATGAGCTCGTTTACAAAACAGAAACAGACTAACACACATAGAAAACAAACTTACGGTTACCAAAGGGGAAGGGAGGGTGGGATAAATTGAGAGTTTGGGATTAACAGGTACACACTACTATATATAAAATAGGTAAACAAGAAGGACCTGTAGAGCACAGGGAACTGTATTCAACATCTTGTAATAACCTATAATGGAAAAGCATCTGAAAAAGAATACATATATTTACATACATATGTATAACTGAATCACTTTGCTGTACACTTGAAACACTGTAAATCAACTATACTTCAATAAAAAATAGAAAACATATTGCTGAATGTTTTCTACCTTATTCTCTGACAGTACCTATCCCCTCCAGGGCAGCCTGACATTGTATTTTCCATAGGTGGCCACAAAAATATCTCTGGCAGTAGCAGCCTGACCTTGCCACTCTCACTTTAAGAACTAGAGTTCATTTCTCCATTTCTCCACTCCCCTTGGACCTAGGCAGGCCCTGTGACTACTTCGACCAATGACCAACAGAACACGAAGTTACACGTCAATTCCAGGTGTAGCCCTAAAGTGTTAATTTCCTGCCTCTTGGAATCCAGCTACCATGTATAACTGCTCTGAGATTAGTATGCTGTGAAAAGCCCGAAGCCAAAAGGAGAGACCCTGGAGGATGAGACACCATGTAAAAAGAGAGGACAAGGAGCCAGACATGCCAATGAAGAAACCGTCTTGGGCAACCAACTCAGTCCAGCCTTCAGATAATTCCAGTGCCAGCCATTATCTAACTACAACTACAAAAGAGAGTCTAAGATGGAATCACCCACCTGAGTCCACTCAATCCCCAGAACCATGTAAGAGAGTAATAACTGTTTTAAGCTACTAAGATTTGGGGGTGGTTTGTTAAATGCAGCAATAGATATCTGGAAAAGACAGGTAATTTGCTGATCTGGGTATCCCTTAAAGCGTAGTAGATGAGGCAAATGTTTAAAAAAATAATAACATTTTTACAATAATAACTACCATATCAGCTAGAGTTTTTCATAGTGAGCAACACAAGCTAATTCTGCCTGAGTTAAGCAGACAAGTTTTTCTTTTTTTTCTTTTTAAATTTTTGGCTGCGTTGGGTCTTCGTTGCTGCGTGCAGGCTGTCTCTAGTTGCAGCGAGTGGGGGCCACTCTTTGTTGTGGTGCGCAGGCTTCTCATCACGGTGGCTTCTCTTGTTGTGCAGCATGGGCTCCAGGCGCACGGGCTTCAGTAGTTGTGGCACATGAGCTCAGTAGTTGTGGCTCACGGACTCTACAACACAGGCTTAGTAGTTGTGGTGCACGAGCTTAGTTGGTCTGCGTCATATGGGATCTTCCCAGACCAGGGCTTGAACCCGTGTCCCCTGCATTGGCAGGCAGATTCCCAACCACTGTGCCACCAGGGAAGCCCAACAGACAAGTGTTTTGAAAACACAGTGGGTAAGTCATGAATCATAGGAAGGCCTGAAGATCCAGCTCCAGGCTAAGCAGGAAATAAGAACACCAAAGCTACGGCCCAAAACCATTCTGGGGAGGAAATAATTGACATCATTACCACAAAAATGATGGTAAACCTGGCCCCTCGGTTTTAGTGTCACTCTCTCTCACATCAGTCTTGTCATGGGGCTATGACTGGCAGAGCCTAAGGCATAGGCCTCTGCCCTTGCTGCAAGGGGGCTGAGCAAATGAGTGAGTATTCAGCATTTTCAGACTCTATACTAAGAGGTAGTCTTTGTCGCCATCAAAGTCATAAGGGTAAGGGTGACTTCTCCAAAAACAGAAGTTTAAATTAAAATGAGTGACAAGAGTTCTCCACTGCTACCAGGAATCAAAACATGTGTGTATATATTTATATGTGTGTGTGTGTACTTGCATTATGAAATTTCTGCTTTATTACAATATTTGTCTTCCTGATAAACGTAGCATTCTATAAAATTAATACTAAAATTAGCTTTCATATCAAAACTAACAGGGCTTATAGGAAAAATAATATTAGGAGCATACCTCTTAAAATCTATACAAATTTGTAACCAGAGCATCAACATAAATAATAACAATCCTAATAAAAATATTTGTACAGCAAAAAAAGTTAAATTCCTGATAAAGAAGTACTACAATAACTCTAAAATTTTTACGTAAAATAATTAAAAAGTGAATGTACCTTGAGGGAAGGGGTACAAGGGAGTGTGAGGCTGCTGAGTTATGGCAGCAAGGGCAACATACCCAAAGATTGGGGGAAACTATGCAACAAACACTTTCTGGACAGAGCAGTGGATTGAACTGAGCCAAAAAAATAAGGGGTGACTAGACATCGTGGACAATACTGTATTCCTCACACTTGCCATGTTCAGCTGTGTAGATACACCCTGTGATGAGCTGCTGGTATCCATGGAGGAAAACATTAGCATGCTGGTGAAATTCATCAGGACTTCCATGTTAGACTGCCATTGTTCCACTCTGTACCAATCATGTATGAGCTCATTCATGTTTGCAGAAGCCTGGCTGTAGCAGAACAGAATGTTCTCGTGTGTGTGTGTGTGTGTGTGTGTGTGTGTGCGCGCGTACACCCGCGCGCTCGCACGCACGTGTGAGAGAGAGAGAGAGAGAGAATTCACACAAACTTTGCAAGCCAGGTGTTATTGTTATTCTCATTTCATAAATGAGAAAGTGGAGGCTCAGAATAACAAATCTGACCTAGTTCAAACAGATATAAGTGTTAAGCTGAGATCTGAGGCTTTTACTTTCAGGTTTTAAGATCTACTCTCTTTCCACCTTGTCTTGTCATTTACTAGGAAACCAGCTTCCACATTAGAAATTCAGACCTACATCTCCAAGTTGGTAAGCAGTCATGACCCTGTTGAGACTGGACTTGCACAGTCAGTATTGTCTTTGAAACTAAAGATTGGTGCCAGTTGATTTTTCTAAAAGGTGAAGACTTGGTTCCTTGGACCTTCCAGTAACTCAGCCTCAGCCTGTTCAGGTGATTTTCCATTGTCCCGCTTTCACTCGACAGTTAGCATTCAGATGATCATTTTAGAAGTACAACTAAATTTTCCAAGAACAGTTTCTAATCTCTTTGAACAATATGCTATTTTTCTTGCAGAACAAAGACTTCTCACTTCTCACTGAGATTAAGCAAGAGAAAATGTTTCTGGTGTAAGCACAGATTTCTGCTCCTTTCTCTACCTCTGTTTCAAACTTTTGCATAAACCAACTAGCTGAAGAAATATAAATGCCTGAGTGGGAACCTGTCAAGGAGAGGATACAGTCAGTCTCCTGAGGCTGAAGGACTCTACCAAATATTCTGAACCTGACAACACTTCAAGGATGAGGTTTATCAAATCAGGGGCTGAGATGTACACAAGGAATGAGATGTTAAATGGACACAAACTGGCAACCAGATTCAAAATCCTTTGAGAATGTTAACCTCCTAGCCAGGTCTGGATTTAAAGAGAATTGTTAACCCACACTTCCTGATGACAGCTATACAGCTGAGTTAGGTTCCTAAGAGGGGATGTGGGATATTACGGCTGGATAAACCCCCACCATTTAGCAAATAAGAGCCACGAATCATTTAGTGCATTACTTCTGCATTGCAGTAAACATCCTCTCAGCGGCTCCCAGAATTGATGTACCTTCTTAACATTTAATCTGCTGCGAGTCTCATCATTAGTGTGCAGAGAATCACCCAGAGGGCTTGTTCAAACAACATTTCAGCCCCAACTCCAAACGTTTCAGATTCTGTAGGTCTGGGGTAAACCCGGAGAAACTGCATTTCTAAAAGTTCCCGGGTGATGCTGTGAAGACTACCATCCTAGAGAAAGCCTGGGCACCAGACCGAGTCCAGCCCCGCTTTGTCCCAAGGGGCAACTCTGAGGTTAACTTTCCTTAAGCTTCTTAGAAACAGTGGGTTTTCAAAGAAATCATATTTTTCAAAAGTCATCCATATTTCTTTGCATGTGAGCTGTCCATCTCTGTCCTAAAGAAGTTCTTTTGGTTTTATTTTGAAAGACGGAGAAAGAACAGATCTGTTACCAGTGACTCAGAAAAACACTTATCCTGCTTAAGTGAGTAATAACAGGCCTAACATGTTTTTCATTGTGTATGTGTGTTTCACAGAAAATGTGTTTTACTAGTGCACACTGTATATTCATGTATATAAAATCATTAATAAAAGCACCTCATAAGAATTCTAAACAGTACTCTTGCCTTACCTATCTTTTTTTTTCTGAAGTATTTTAAAGCAAATATCATGTACCTTATCATTTCACCCCTACAAACTTCATAAGCTGTAGCTTTTAAAACCATGGACGTCTTCTCACATAACTGCAACGCCAACATCATAATCAACAAAATTAATGATAATTCCTTGCTACTTAATGGCAGCCCATATTCAATTTTCCATGATTACCCCAAATACTCTCTCCACAGTTTGTTATAATCAGGATCCAAATAGGATCCATATGTTACATTTGGTTATTTTGTCCCTTAAGTATCTTTTAATACAGAGCAGATCCTTCTCCTTCTCCATCTTCTCCTTTTCCTTCTTTTTCTTACCTGTTAATCCCAATGATGTGTTGAAAAAAACAAGGCCAACTGTCTTGTAGAATGTTCCATGATCTGCCTTTGACTGTTTGGTTTCTGATAGGATCATTTAACTTTGTTCCTCTACAGGTTAGACTTAGAGGATTGATTGAATTGAGGTTAAACTTTTTTGGCAAGAATATGTGATAGGTGATGTTGTGTATTTCCTAGTGCACAATACCAGGGGACACATGTATGGCTGTCCTACCCTTACAGATATCAAGTTTCATCAGGTAGGGCCTAATGGGTTCTGGTGGGTGTATCTTGATTACTCCTTTGTAAAATTTCCCATCAACATTTTGTCTAACGGTTTCATCCACTGATGGTCACACAGGGAGGGCTTCTGCATCCTGGGACAGATACCAAAAGGCTGAAATCAGACCTTCTTTCATTGCTGCTGCCACCCCCTTTCCTCTCCCTTGCCTCTGCAGAGTGTAGTGTAGGGGAGCTGATGTCACTCAGCTCAGGACAGTGGGAGTGCTCTGGAGCTGGAGTGCTCCCCTTTTGGCAGGGAATTTTCCAACTCATTCTGAACTTCCCATAGGCACTGCTTTAAATGTTCTAAGATGGTGGGTGGTGTCATGGAAGGGAGAATGTTTAAGCTCCAAGTGTTTTCTCATAGTATTTACTAGAACAGTGTAAAGTGGGTTAGGTCTCCACAGCTGTCTGTTTACTTCATATGCTTTGCATGTCAAGAAAGTACTTCTGTGCAGAGAATCTTACAGCCACATTCTTACATGCTCAGGCAGAGTATTTCATGGTTCTCAGCATGCACTTGGAGACTCTGCACTTCCCTCTTCAAGGCATAGTGGCCTCTCCCTTTCCATTTCTTTCATTTCCTTAACAACAAAAGGGCTAATGTTTCTGTTATTTTTCATTTCACAAAATTCCAGGCTACTTTATGTCAATTTGATGTCATGGTGTTAATTCTCATCATTTCAAAAAAAAAAAAAAAAAAAGTTTCTCTATAGATTGCTCTGACTGTAACTGATCTGCAAAGACAACTTTAAACTCATCAAAGGGTTAAAGAAGCACCCCATTTGCTTTTAGTGTTTTTTATTTGGGGTCACCCCAACTATTTCTGGAGGACAGAACAGGGTGTATAAAAAGATGGTCAGACCTAGACCAAATAATGAGTAGAGGAAACATATCTTGGCCATGACCTTTGGCCCTCTATCCTTCCTCCCTCACCTCTTCCCTCACCACTAAATGTTTGTTAGCTGCAAGTAATGCTGCTTTGATTCTCCACTCTCATCACCGAGGCAGAGAACTGGATTTTTTTTGTTTTCCTTTCCATCTGCACTGCACACACTGAAGCACAGTAGTTTCCAACAAGCAAATTGGGCACAAAAATAACCTCCCCCAAATGAGTGGGTTGGTTGCCTGGAAGGGAGTGATACGTAGGAGGCCTGTCACAAGAAGGAAAATACTATCTTACAGGGCAGAAGTCAATCTACACGCAAAGAGAATGAAAAAGGAAAGCTTCTGTCATGTTTAGATGTACTGAAGGAGAATGCCTCTGGGGCCCAGAGCGTTAGCTCCTTGATTCCTTTTCTGCTCAGTGTCTCCTCCCCACCCCGCAGAAAAGAATCTGAACTTTCCAACTCACCCAGGCATAACCTCAGGCAAGGATGATGGTAGGAAAGAAGATGGCAGGGTTAAGAGGAAGAGGAGGCCTTACTCTCAGGATCTTGGGTCCTTCTCCCTAACCTCCTTCCTGGGGCTCTGCTTGAACATCTGACCTCCAACTTGAACTGGACTGTTACTCTCCAGGCCTTGGCAGGATCAGGCTGGGCCCAAATAATGCTGAAGGCCTACCCCTTCTTCACGCCTGGGCTGAGGGCCACCCCTTCTCCTTCCCTGAGTCCTAGGAGATTTCTGGTTGCTCTTTCTCCTCAGTAACAGCAGTCATCTTTTTATTTAAGACCTGAGGGGCTGCATTACCTCTGGGAGAGGCTGGAGAGCTCTAGAGAAGGCAGTGGCAGTCCGGGGTCAGGCTTGGGCAGTGAGAGTTGTTTCCTTGCCCTCAGCCCATTCTGCAGGGTGCTGGGTGCAGGAGCTCAGGCTCTGGAGAAGCAGAGAGACTGGCTCCCATGCAAGGCCCTAGATGCTCTGATCTTCTTCCTTCTACTCACTCTGGACTCCTCTCTTTCCTGCTTTAGATTATTTTTGCCCTTGCCTGCTCCATGAAAAGACAAACCTCCTCCAAGGAGCACTGATGAATCCAGGCTGTTGCAGCCTCCCCATACATCCCCCAAACCGAGCATCACCCTTGAGGGGGACAGGGAGAAGCACCACCTACTCAGTGACTTCCTTGGGGTAGGACTGAGACTTGGGACCATCTGACAAGCCTGGAATCCAAATGACACTTCAGGAGCTCATTGGGCCTGAATTTGGAATTTCATAGGGCACCTCACACAGAGCCTGCAGCCTGGAGGCCAAGTGTATGCTGAGCTATGAGGGCAGCTAATAACCTTACCAGGGCCTACCTCACTGGAGGAAATGGATTTGTTGCTATGGCAAAGCTGAACTGTCTTTTTGACTGTGAATTGTTACGTGAGTCTATCAAGAAACGCCAAGCTACTTCCAATTGATCGTTTTCTTTTGTCTGCCTTGAAACCTCCAGGAGATAAAAGACCTCAGCATTCTCTACAGCTTGACTGATATAAATTGTCATGCACAACCTGATTTCAAGCAGCTACTGCAGCTGCATGATGCTATGTAGGCACAGGACTGGAGAGCAGGCTGTAAACAAAAAGAGAGCCGTGCCTGGCTCCACCCCCTCTCTCCTGGCCAGGTCTGTGGGTCTGTCCGGCGGTCGGGCTGTCTTTGCGGACCCTGCCCCGTAACTGGGAGGGACACGGCAAGCCTGGCGGGGGTGCGGAGGAAGACATGGCGGGGCAGCTGCCCGCTGGCATCCTCTGCACTGCCCTCCACACCCCACCCGGTGCAGGAAGTAAAGATCAAACTGAAAGGGAGGGAGGCGTGGAGGCAGGAGCTGGTGGAGTGGTGGGAAGTGCATGAACCGGGGCTGAAAGGGCTGTGTGGCTGACAGGGTCTTGGTGCTCGGGCCAGGTGTCAGGCCTGAGCCTCTGAGGTGGGAGAGCCGAGTTCAAGAAATCAGTCCACCAGAGACCTCCCGGCCCCTCGTAATATCAATCAGCGAGGGTTCTCCCAGAGATCTCCACCTGAACACTAAGACCCAGCTCCACTCAACGACCAGCAAGCTCCAGTGCTAGACACCCCATGCCAAACAACTAGCAAGACAGGAACACAACTCCACCCATTAGCAGAGAGGCTGCCCCAAATCATAATAAGGTCACAGATACCCCAAAACACACCACTGGATGCAGTACTGCCCACCAGGAAGACAAGATCCAGCCTAATCCACCAGAACACAGGCACCAGCCCCCTCCACCAGGAAGCCTACATAACCCACTGAACCAAGCTTACCCACTGGGGGCATCACCAAAAACAACGGGAACTATGAACCTGCAGCCTGCGAAAAGGAGACTCCAAACACAGTAAGTTAAGCAAAATGAGAAGACAGATGAAGGAGCAAGGTAAAAACCCACCAGATGAAACAAATGAAGAGGAAAAAGGCAGTCTACCTGAAAAAGAATTCAGAGTAATGATAGTAAAGATGATCCAAAATCTTGGAAATAGAATGGAGAAAATACAAGAAACGTTTAACAAGGACCTAGGAGAACTAAAAGGGAGGGACTGAGAAAATATTTGAAGAAATTATAGTTGAAAACTTCCCTAATATGGGAAAGGAAATAGTCAATCAAGTCCAGGAAGCGTACAGAGTCCCATACAGGTTAATCCCAAGGAGAAACACACCAAGACACATATTAATCAAACTATCAAAAATTAAATACAGGGCTTCCCTGGTGGCGCAGTGGTTGCGCGTCCGCCTGCCGATGCAGGGGAACCGGGTTCGCGCCCCGGTCTGGGAGGATCCCACGTGCCGCGGAGCGGCTGGGCCCGTGAGCCATGGCC
>NC_041221.1:112886744-112888549 GCF_002837175.3 Physeter macrocephalus
GGGAGAGGCCACAGCAGAAGGAGGCCCGCATACCACAAAAAAAAAAAAAAAAAATTAAATACAAAGAAAAAATATTCAAAGTAGCAAGGGAAAAGCAACAAATAACATACAAGGGAATCCCCATAAGGTTAACAGCTAATCTTTCAGCAGAAACTCTGAAAGCCAGAAGGGTGTGGCAGGACATATTTAAAGTGATGAAAGGGAAAAACCTACAACCAAGATTACTCTACCCAGCAAGGATCTCATTCAGATTTGATGGAGAAATTAAAACCTTTACAGACAAGCAAAAGCTAAGAGAATTCAGCACCACTAAACTAGCTTTACAACAAATGCTAAAGGAACTTCTATAGGTAGGAAACACAAGAGAAGGAAAAGATCTACAATAACAAACCCAAAACAATTAAGAAAATGGTAAAGGAATATACATATCGATAATTACCTTAAATGTAAATGGATTAAATGCTCCAACCAAAACACACAGACTGGCTAAATGGATACAAAATAAAACCCATGTTCATGCTGTCTACAAGGGACCCACCGGAGACATAGGGACATATACAGACTGAAAGTGAAGGGATAGAAAAAGATATTCCATGCAAATGGAAATCAAAAGAAAGTTCGAGTAGCAATTCTCTATCAAACAAAATAGACTTTAAAATAAAGACTATTATAAGAGACAAAGAAGGACACTATATAATGATAAAGGGATCAATCCAAGAAGAAGATATAACAATTGAAAATATTTATGCACCCAACATAGGAGCACCTCAATACATAAGGCAAATGCTAACAGCCAAAAAAGGGGAAATCGACAGTAACACAATAATAGTAGGGGACTTTAACACCCCACTTTCACCAATGGACAGATCATCCAAAATGAAAATAAATAAGGAAACACAAGCTTGAAATGACACATAAAACAAGATGGACTTAATTGATATTTATAGGACATTCCATCCAAAAACAACAGAATACACTTTCTTCTCAAGTGCTCATGGAACATTCTCCAGGATAGATCATATCTTGGGTTACAAACCAAGCCTTGGTAAATTTTAAAAAATCAATATCATATCAAGTATCTTTTCTGACCTCAACACTATAAGACTAGATATCAATTACAGGAAAAAAAATGATAAAAAATACAAACACATGGAGCCTAAACAATACACTACTAAATAACCAAGAGATCACTGAAGAAATCAAAGGGGAAATCAAAAAATACCTAGAAACAAATGACAATGAAAACATGATGACCAAAAACCTATGGGAAGCAGCAAAAGCAGTTCTAAGAGGCAAGTTTATAGCAACACAATCCTACCTCAAGAAACAAGAAACATCTCAAACAACCTAACCTTACACCTAAAGCAATTAGAGAAAGAAGAACAAAAAAACCCCCAAAGTTAGCAGAAGGAAAGAAATCATAAAGATCGGATCAGAAATAAATGAAACAGAAATGAAGGAAATAATAGCAAAGATCAATAAAACTAAAAGCTGGTTCTTTGAGAAGATAAACAAAATAGATAAACCATTAGCCAGATTCTTGAAGAAAGACAGGGAAAAGACTAAAATCAATAGAATTAGAAATGAAAAAAGAGAAGTAACAACTGACATTGCAGAAATACAAAGGACCATGAGACATTACTGCAAGCAACTCTATGCCAATAAAATGGACAACCTGAAGAAATGGACAAATTCTTAGAAAAGCACAACCTTCCTATACTGAAACAGGAAGGAATAGAAAATATGAACAGACCAATCACAAGCACTGAAATTGAAACTGTGATTAAAAATCTTCCAACAAACAA
>NC_041221.1:112888780-112889878 GCF_002837175.3 Physeter macrocephalus
TAGCAGAGGGAGGAACACTCTCAAACTCATTCTATGAGGCCACCATCACCCTGATACCAAAACCAGAAAGAGATGTCACAAAAAAAGAAAACTACAGGCCAGTAACACTGATGAACACAGATGGAGAAATCCTCAACAAAATACTAGTAAACAGGACATTAAAAGGATCATACACCATGATCAAGTGGAGTTTATCCCAGGAATGCAAGGATTCTTCAGTATACGCAAATCAATCAATGTGACACACCATATTAACAAATTGATGGATAAAAACCATATGATCATCTCAACAGATGCAGAAAAAGCTTTCAACAAAATTCAACACTGATTTATGATAAAAAACTCTCCAGTAAGTAGGCATAGAGGGAACTTAACTCAACATAATAAAGGACATATACGACAAACTGACAGCCAACATCGTTCTCAATGGTGAAAAACTGAAACCATTTCCACTAAGATCGAGAACAAGATAAGGTTGCCCACTCTCATCACTATTATTCAACATAGTTTTGGAAGTTTTAGCCACAGCAATCAGAGAAGAAAAGGAAATAAAAGGAATCCAAATCGGAAAAGAAGAAGTAAAACTGTCACTGTTTGCAGATGACATGGTACCATACATAGAGAATCCTAAAGATGCTACCAAAAAACTACTAGAGCTAATCAATGAATTTGGTTAAGTAGCAGGATACAAAACTAATGCACAGAAACCTCTTGCATTCCTATACACTAACAACTATAAAGCAGAAACTAACACACCATTGTAAAGCAATTATACTCCAATAAAGATGTTAATAAATAAATAAATAAATAAAACTAAAGTTAAAAAAAAAAGATGATACATACAGATGGAGAGACATACCATGTTCTTGGATTGGAAGAATCAACACTGTGAAAATGACTATACTACCCAAAGCAATCTATAGATTCAATGCAATCCCTATCAAACTACCAATGGCATTTTTCACAGAACTAGAACAAAATATTTCACAGTTTGTATGGAAACACAAAAGACCCCGAAAGGCCAAAGCAATATGGAGAGAGAAAAACGGAGCTGGAGGAATCAGGCTCCCTGACTTCAGACTATACTACAAAGCTACA
>NC_041221.1:112890171-112890471 GCF_002837175.3 Physeter macrocephalus
CAAAAATAAACTCAAAATGGATTAAAAACCTAAATGTAAAGCCAGACACTATAAAACTCTTAGAGGAAAACGCAGGCAGAACACTCTCTGACATAAATCACAGCAAGATTCTTTTTGACCCACCTCCTAGAAAAAGGGAAATTAAAACAAAAATAAACAAATGGGACCTACTGAAACTTAAAAGCTTTTGCACAGCAAAGGAAACCTTAAACAAGACTAAAAGACAACCCTCAGAATGGGAGAAAATATTTGCAAACGAAGCAACTGACAAAGGATTAATCTCCAAAATATACAAGCAGC
>NC_041221.1:112891205-112955983 GCF_002837175.3 Physeter macrocephalus
TATATATGGAATCTAAAAAAAAAAAAAAAGGTTCTGACGTACCTAGAGGCAGGACAGGAATAAAGACGCCAATGTAGAGAATGGAGTTAAGGACACGGGTAGGGGGAAGGGTAAGCTGGGACGAAGTGAGAGAGTGGCATGGACATACATACACTACCAAATGTAAAATAGATAGCTAGTGGGAAGCAGCACAGGGAGATTAGCTTGGTGCTTTGTGACCACCTAGAGGGGTGGGATAAGGAGGCAGGGAGGGAGGCTCAAGAGGGAGGGGACATGGGATATATGTGTACATATAGCTGACTCACTTTGTTATAAAGCAGAAAGTAACACGCCATTGTAAAGCAATTATACTCCAATAAAGATGTTACAAAAAAACAAAACAAAAACAAAAAACCAAGAAGAGAAGGAGAGCTCTGGGCAAGTGGCACAGATGTTGTCCCCTGTCTGAAATGGGTGGACTCCTGTACTACAGGGATGTCTAGTTTTAATTTTCTCAAAAAAAATATTCTAAGGTTGTCCTAGACTGTTAAAATACCCAATTAATAAGAAGTAAAACTTCCACTCGACTCTGTACTGTTCCCACCATGGCTGGGGAGATGGAGGACAGGCAAGGGCAGAGTATGTATAGGCTGGAAACTAGTTGAAAGGATACTGTATGGAAATTCTATAATTTTCTTGAGAGTAGTATTTCTAAGCAGTGGGGAAAAGATGAATCATTCAATATTCAATAGGCCAACAATGGGAACAAAAAGGAAAATGAATGTCTACCTTACTCCTAATAAGTAGCAGATATCAAATATTTAAATATTTTAAAATGAAACCATGAAAGCACTCGAAGAAAATATGAAATATTTTAAATTTCAATATTGAAATAAAGAAGGTCTTTCTACATACAGATGGCCAATAGGCACATGAAAAGATGCTCAACATTGCTAATTATTAGAGAAATACGTATGAAAATCACAATGAGGTTCCACCTCACACTGATCAGATTGGCCATCATTAAAAGTCTACAAATAACAAATGCTGGAGAGGGTGTGGAGAAAAAATAACCCTCCTACACTGTTGGTGGGAATGTAAGTTGGTGCAGCCACTGTGGAAAACAGTATGGAGAGTCCTCAGAAAACTAAAAATAGAATTACCATATGATCCAGCAATCCCACTCCTGGGCACATATCCGGACAAAACTCTAATTCAAAAAGATACATGCACCTCTATGTTCATAGCAGCACTATTGACAATAGCCAAGACACGGACACAACCTAAATGTCCAATGAAAGATGAATGGATAAAGAAGATGTGGTACATATATACAATTACTCAGCCACAAAAAAGAATGAAATAATGCCATTTGCAGCAACATGGATGGACCTAGAGATTATCATACTAAGTGAAGTCAGAAAGAGAAAGACAATACCATACGGCATCACTTATATGTGGAATCTAAAATATGACACAAATGAACCTATCTGTGAAACAGAAACAGAATCATGGACACAGAGAACAGACTGGTGGTTGCCAAGGCGGGGGAGGTTGGGGGAGGGATGGAGTGGGAGTTTCGGGTTAGCAGATGTAAGCTTTTATATATATAATGGATAAACAACAAGGTCCTACTATATATCATAGAGAACTATATTTGATATCCTATGATAAACCTTAATGAAAAAGAAAATAAAAAAAGAATGTATATATATGTATAACTGAATCACTTTGCTGTATAGCAGTAATCAACACAACATTGTAAATCAACTATACTTCAATAAAAAAATTTTTAAAAAGGTCTTCTAAGGAAGACACAAAACCTATAAACAAACTATTTATAATCTGTCTACATAAAAGTAAAAAAAAAAAATTCCTCATGGTCAAGAATACATCAAAGAAAGACAAACTACAAATGGGAACTAATATTAACAAAACAGATGACTAAGGCTAATTCACTCAATACATAAATAACTTGACAAATCAAAAAGAAATAGCAGTTACCAAAAACCCGACAGAAAAATGAGCAAAGGACATAAAAAGAGAGTTCATAGAAAAAGACACACAAAAAGACATACAAATAAATGCCTGTTAGACATACTGAAATGTTTGTCATTTGTCATCCTTAAGACAAGTGTACATTAAAATTAAACTGAGATATCATGTGTTTCACTTTCTAGATTGGCAATGTTCCAAAAGGCTAACACCACACTATTCTGCAAAGGCTGTGGGTAAACAGGCAATTTCATGCACTGCTGGGGGAGCTGCAAATGGTGCACTCTCTTTAGAGGCCATTTCAGCAATATTGGTCAAAATATTAAATGCACAGACCTTTCCACCGAGAAATTTTACTTCTAGGAATCTAGTCAAAAGACATATTCATACATGTTTTCAAAGATGTAGATAAAAGGTATTAATTGCAGCATTTTTCTGAAGTAAAAGTATGGAACAACCTAAGAGACCATTAATACAACAGTGAATACTGGAACAGCTATATTATAGTCATCTATAACAACTACATATTGTAACAGCTCTTAAAAACTAGATGTATTTGTGCTGATATGAAATTTTCTGTAAGATCATTAAAGGGGAAAAAAGCAAGATGGAGAACAGTTTGTATAGTATATGCCCTTTTATGTTAAAAAAAGATGTGTGTGTGTGTGTGTACATTTTATACTTGTATATCAGCAAAATGTGGAAAATATACAAGAAACTATGAATAGTCACTATCTCTAGGTACTGGGGTAGGATACTCTTCTCAATCCTTCAAATAATTAAGAAAATTTTTAAGCATTAATCTTCAAGGTTGATGAGGGCATAAAAATTAAGATATTCTCGAAGACTGTTGTTGGTGATTGCATAACATGGTCCAGTCTTTCTAGAGACCAATTTGACAATGCCTATGAAATTTTTAAATGCGTGTCTCCTGTTACCCAAGAATTCCAAGTCCTTGGAATCCATCCCACAGAAATACTTAAAATCACATAATTATAGGTACCCAGTGATAATTTGGGGGCCAATTAAGAAATTAATCAATGTGAATAATGGAAAGAGCATGATATAAGGTCTGGTGGTCCATTAAGATGTGGGATTAAGCCTGACTGCGGGAATTATGATCTCTAGCACATCGTAAATACTATAAATCTTGATCATGTAAAAATAATGACATGACAAACAAAATCCAGAAGATAGAGGGAAGAGATGTGGGAAGATAGTGATAACTCCAATTACCAAGTTTCTCATAGGAGAGTGAGCTCATTGTCTGTCAAATTTGAAGCATATAGTTAAAAAATAAATTTGCCAGTCTCTTAACGGTTTACATAATCTCTTTCCCTCTCCTGCTTTTCTTTTTCTATAATCAACTTTCCTAACTTTATAGGGATCATTCAGGAACTAATATTGCTCATGGTAAAGAAATAGTTACCCAAAGTTCATCAATCCTTCAGGTACTCAGGGTCATGGCACATGCCTGTGTATGCTCTGCACTGCACAGCACTAACAGGTGCCCTTCACAGGGGCTGTAACATGGATGGGCCCCTGCAGTTGTTCAGCACTCGCTTGCACAACTGTACATGGCCACCCAAGTTTACTACAATTTTCTTTTCTTCTAATATTCAAGTATAGTTAATACTTTTCCATTAAACATAGTATATATAAAATGATCCCACTGAATACAAGTATTTTTCTTTAATCTGGTACTTAGAATGCAGGTTTGGGAGTCATGCTGCCTAGGTTTGACCAGTGGCTCGCTTTGTGATTCTGGACAAATGACTTAGCCTCTCTGTGTCCCAGCTTCTTCATCCACAAAATAGAATAATTACAGCCCAAGTGGTAGTTGTGAAGATTTAATGAAGTAATCCACGTAAACTGCTTAATCTGTGAAACTAAGAAGATGAGTTGGCAGCCAAACATGTTCAACTTGACTGTAAGGAGAGAAACAAAATGAAGGGCTCTGGTCCTGCTTTGTGATCCCAGAAGGGGTGGCTCATTTGATTTTAGTTCAGCAGAGACTTCTGCCCACCTCAGGGATTTGCCTTTGTTCCAATTTCCTATGGTGTAGAGTTGCAATAAGACTACCTGGGTATGAACCTTTTAAATGTCCATCAAACGTGACCCAAAGAATAAATCTTGTGCATGTTTTGCTTTTCTAGAAAAAAAAGCCCAGGTTTTAAAGACTGTGCATAGAAGCTATTACAGTACAGCTTTCAGTATCCTTAATAAGTAAATTCTAACTTTTAACATTTGTAAATTGCTTTGAAGAGTTTTAGTGCTGGTGGCCTGTTGACATTGATTTACAAATTTGATAACCAAACTGGGTGTTTGGTGAATTGTGACTTCCCTTCTGTGGGCTGCACAGGACTCTGTTGTAGCTTCTTCACTGTATTAAGCTCATTTGTCACCAAGAAAAAGTGATGGGAACGTAAACAGCAGATTGTAGACAAAGCCTTAGCCAATATCATAAAACGCTTTCTGTGAACATTATTTATTGTTTATACCAGGGAACACAAATTTATTTTGTTTTGAGGAGAACACACGTTCATTAAGGAAGATACTGTGCAGTATATCATCAAACCCCAATATCTTCCTGCTTAAAATTCAAACGAGCCTCACAAAATTAAACACTTTGTGAGTTTTCAAATCCCTAATTGGTGCTGGGCCCTCACAGAAACCCATACTTGCGTTTACGCAGAATTAATGCAGCTGGCAATCTCTGCTGGATAAACCACTCAGATTCACTACAGCTTTCTAGATGGTTCCCTCTAGCATCTTACTTTGGCCTGTCATCGGCCCTTCCCAGCCATGCACCAAGGGGGCCCAGCACATGCACATTCGTGAGAGGTATCTTAATATATTTTTCAGAAAAAAACAACAATAACAACCACACCTAATCCTGTAAAGCTGAGTTCTGCTTCCTTCTTCTGATTTCCTATGGATTCACTTTCTGTATCTACATTTGTGTACCTCTCTCATCAGTTTGCTCAAGATTCCAGGTTATAGCACAGGACTGCAGGCTCCCCATATTCTAACACTCTCCCACCTCCTTTTTGAGGATTTAACATTTAAAAATAGATTTTACTTGTTTCTTTTTTAAAAATACCTACAATAGTCACATGGTTTAAAATTCAAAAGTTACAAAAGCACACACAGTGAACTTTCCCTTCTTCACCTGACTTCCCAGATGCCCAGTTCCCTTCCTCAGAGGCATTCTATGCTATCATTTTCTTGCATGTTCTTCCAGAGCTACTATATATTTAGTTTCTCCCTTGCTTTTTCAACTGACATAAATATACTCTACACAAAATTCTTGTTTCTGCACTTGGCAATGTGTATGCACTTTATGAAGAATGGTCTATCCAGGAACAATGTCTCTCTTCTGACAGCTTCAGGAGATGCCCATGTGGACTAGGAGGGAAGATGGTCTATCTCAACCACGGAGATAAGTGTAGTCAACTCCTCGAAATGTGGGGAGACAGACCTCACAGCCAGATGGCCCTTACATCCTCTTCAAGACTGAAGGTAACAAGGCAACTTCTCAGTGCCGAGCCAGCACTGGATACTGAGTAGGTCTCAAGAGATATTTGCCAACTTATCAATAACCAAAAATGTTGAACCGATAGAATTAAGGAATAAACATATTGCAGAACTGGTAAAAGCTGTTTAGAACCCATTAAAAGGTGTTTGTGGTAAAACAAGTTTGTTTAGTACCTTTTTCTTGAGGCAAGTGTACACACACACATATGCGCTAGCCATGGGGCAAGGGCCCAGGGTCCAGCAGGACTGGGGGAAGGTGTGACCAAGAGCAGCAGGGAGGAGAGGTAACCCTAGGCGTGAGTGCAAACCACAGCACATGGAAGGTGACAAGGGCAGGTCACCCAGCACCAGGGCTGAAGGGCAAGAGTGAGGCCAGAAACTGCAGGTGAGGCAACAGCTACGATGCCAAGAAGGTCAAGAACTAGAGAGGAACAGCAGATAGGGTAAGAGAAGTGCTCAGGAGATAGGATGGGAACCAAGGAAGGGCGCTGAGGAGTTTGCTCCCATGGCTGTCTAGCTGGGGAAGAGCCTGGCCAGCTCACCCGAGAGCGCCAGACCAAGTGATTGGTGGTGTAGCCCGTGTCTGGGCAAACCACACGCTTTTTTGTTTGTTTGTTTGTTTTTGTCATTGTTTTTAAATTTATTTATTTATTTATTTTTTGTTGCATTGGGTCTTCGTTGCTATGCGCAGGCTTTCTCTAGTTGCATGGAGCGGGGGCTACTCTTCATTG
The DNA here is from genome assembly GCF_002837175.3 of Physeter macrocephalus. Lineage (NCBI taxonomy): Eukaryota > Metazoa > Chordata > Mammalia > Artiodactyla > Physeteridae > Physeter > Physeter macrocephalus. Next base: position 112,897,448 of record NC_041221.1, read on the forward strand.
CAGTGCGCAGGCTTCTCATTGCGGTGGCTTCTCTTGTTGCGGAGCACGTGCTCTAGGCATGCGGCCTTCAGCAGTTGTGGCACATGGGCTCAGTAGCTGTGGCTCGCAGGCTCTAGAGCACAGGCTCAGTAGTTGTGGCACACAGGCTTAGTTGCTCTGCCGCATGTAGGATCTTCCCGGACTAGGGATTGAACCCATGTCCCCTGCATTGGCAGGCGGATTCTTAACCACTGCGCAACCAGGGAAGTCCCAAACCACACGTTTTAAAAGGAACAGCTGCATACTTGGTGTGTTCTTCAAAGCCCCCCCGGACTCCCACTTGAATTCAATCCATTTAACAGTTATCCAAGAACAGTCTCCTTGTTTTAAACTGTACCCCCAGTAGGATCAAGAATTCAGTGAGAGTTTTTCCCTCCTTTTAAAGACGATTAAAACAACTGGAACGGGCTTCCCTGGTGGCGCAGTGGTTGGGAGTCCACCTGCCGATATAGGGGACGCGGGTTCGTGCCCCGGTCCGGGAAGATCCCACGTGCCGCGGAGCGGCTGGGCCCGTGAGCCATGGCCGCTGAGCCTGCGCGTCCGGAGCCTGTGCCCCGCGACGGGAGGGCCCACAGCGGTGAGAGGCCCGCGTACCGCAAAAACAAACAAACAAAAAAAAAAACAACTGGAACAAAAACAACAAAAAGACTTTGATATAAGGCCCTTAGAGGTTATAGATCATGTCTGATTATGGCCATGAACTAGTTAGCTGAACAGGGATTTACATTTTCTTTGATGACTCAAGAAGTCCTTCAGGCTACTTTCATTAAGGGGCTACCAAAATCAGACCAAAACATCAGGCAGCCCATATCCTAGCCTGTCACCAGGCCTGGAGAGAGCAAAGTGTCTGGAATTCCCAGGCAAAGTATTTCCCATCAACATTTTCCCTCCAGAGGAGTTCTGCCTGTAGCTCCAATTTAGCATGTCTCGGGGATGGCAGATATTTGAGGGCTTCTCCAACAGGACAACCCCACTGACTCAGAACCCAGACAAGCAGAAGACTCAAACAACCGGAAGTAGTTCCCTAAGCACGTCCTTTTGCAAAAAAGTAGCAGCAGTCCAGAACCAGACACTGAGGACATATTTCGCTGAATTCTAGTTCTTCGAAAGTTGGTAACCTGAGTATAACCACGATAAATAACTCAGTAAGGCAGAGTGATTAATCAGAACACACCAGATCCCTATCAGGGCAACTAAAGAGCAGTTTACCAAATCTAGAAGGACATTACTAAATCACTACTGCCAGAGACAGAGATCTTCTTTTCCACTGTAGAACGTTAAGCTCATAGCTAACCCACACTTTAAAAACAAGTATCTTTATATTTCTGGTTTGTAAATTCAGCAGTGTCCCTCTCTGCAACAAACTGTTGTGACTTGAGGCCAAGGAAGAGTAAACCACCCTCTTGTGAAATCTTGCTCCAGTGGACAAAGCTTAAAAGCTTATTACAGAACAGCTGAGGTTTCATGGACTACATCAAAAGTCCGTCTATTTAGAAACCTTGCTCAATTTACCTTGTGCACTGTCAGCCCCTTCATCAGTCACCGCTGGCTAGACACTGGTGGATCCGACAAGTGAGGAGCCTGTGGCTTTGTGTGCTTCCCACATGCCCACAAACCACGGGCCCTATAGGCTCTGCTTGCTTATCCCACTCCCCACCCCCTGGTCCTAAACCCAAGCAATTCACTCCCGGTGCTGCCACCACCCCCATAAATACATACCTCCCTCTACTGTCTTGGGTATCTGCTCTCAGGCATCACTGAAGTAGCCATAGCGGTTTATTTCTAGGTAATTCTAGACTTAATTCATGTTAAGCTACCTTATTATTTTGAATGTGAATCTGTATTTCATATATTTTTCAAAAATACATTTCTCTCCTCTCATTCTTTCACATCTATCCACTACCTATTGCTTCAAAGAATTAGCAGATTAATTAGACCATAAAGAGTGAGGATTCGTGGGGATGTGACAAAGGGCGATGTGACAGAGGGCAAAGACCAAATGCCTCACCATCATCACCACCACCATTATTATTATCTTCCTCCTCCTAAAGAAGAAAAGCTAACACTTTTGGTGCCAGGGCCTATGCCAGGCTCTTCAAGGGCATCACCTTACTGAATTCTTATAGTTGTTCCTGGAGGGAACAGCTGTTATACTCTCCATTGTGTAGATGAGGAAACTGAGGCTTTGACAGATTGACTTGTCCAAGAACACACATCTAGAAAGCATCAGAGTCGGAACAGTCAGACTCCAGGACCTGGGCTCTTAGCTACTAGGCAATACCGCCTCCCACTGTGGCTGGTAAAACTCTTACAAAGACCACTCTAAGGCCCTTAAAAGGGCAGTCCCATATTCAGACAGAAAGCACAGCTAAGGCTTTCTTAATCCAGCTGTAGTGCAGCAGATGATTGAATGGCCATATGCAAATCAAATCCTATTCTAAATTCACCGGGGAAGCTTGCTTTATTCCTTCACAAAGAGAAGAAAAATGTGATTATTGAAATACAATTAGTTCCAAATGATCTATCTGGTGAGCTTTAATTTTTATGGATATGACTACCTTAGAGTTGGGCTCAACTGCTGGCCCCTGACCCCCCTTAGCCCCAATTCACTCCCTGCTGACAATGTGGGTAACTTGTAATCTAGACAGAAGAGAGAGAAAACCCACATCCCCAACGGCCAAAAATTGCTGGCCGGGGGTAGAGTGGCAGGAATCAGTGTTCCTTTTGGGGGAGAGGGGGAGGAGAAGAAGGAGGTAGCCTGAAACACGCATGAAAGCAGCCTTGCACGATGGCTAATTAATTCCTCAGTTAGTCTACTACATATTGCTCAGCTCCAACAGCAAAATGAACTCAGCGGTGCTGTGAGTCAGAGACCCTTCATGAAGCTATTTGAAATCCTCTGAGGAAAACAAGAGAGTCAATAAATATCATCATGTTATGTGTCCATGCTGCTTCTCCTGCAGATGAAATCAGCGGTGTGTAGCTTTAATCTTACCATAATTCCATCAGCATTGTGCTGGATCTGGAAGGCAGGGCCTTCAGCTCCAGAACTGCTGTCAGCAGACACTCCTCATCCACTGGCACCATCAGAGATGCCTCAGCTGCAGAAAGCCACTTTGCCCAAGGTCATGGCCTTCCCAGAGGAAGCCCACATCCAGTCACTGATGGAGGAAGGGTTGTTTACAAAGGCCCAGCCACACTGGCCCAAACTGGGACAACTCTGACAGGCTGTTTCAGATCCAGAGCTCTCCATGGGGTTGACGGAGGCTGTGGACCTGCATGGCTACTCAACTTCTCCCTCTGATCCACCTTCCCTCTCCCACAGGCGTTGATCTCAGGGATGGGATCTAATAAACATCCTTCACACTACACTCCACCTCAGAGTCTACCTACCAAAGAACCCAGCTTGTAACAACATCTACACAAACTATTATAAAACAAAAGTTATTATATTAAGTGGAAGGGCCTTACATTTATTGTTTATAAAATCTTGGAAGCTAGACTAGAGTTAACTGAGAATTTGGGTTTCCTCTTTTGATGGTATCAATATTAGCAAGAATGACTGCTTACTATTTTAAATAAGGTACAACTTATTTATCAGCCCATTTTTCTTCTATGGGAAGTTCATCTGTGGATAAAACTATTTGGATCTACTTTACTTTTACTTGGTAGGTGTAAAAGATTGCAAAAATGACTACAATTCTTCCCCTCCCTGTACCTGAGCCTTTAGCAACGTGACTGTCACCTTTCCCATCAATGGGCAGGCTAGCCCTTGAATCCGGAGTACCCCTGGGACTTGCTTTGACTGATAGAATGTGGTGGAAATGATTCTGTGTAGTTCCAAGGCAGTCCCTTGAAGAGGCCTTGAACAATTCTGCTCTCTCTCAGATTCCTATCCAGACACCACATGAAAAAGCCTAAGTTAGCCAGCTGGAAGGCAGGAGACCAAGTAAAGTAGTGACAAGCTGACCAACCTGGAACCACCCTACAGTTCCCAGCCAACCTAGCAGACTCACGACTGAGCCTTCCCAGACCGGAAGAACTGCCCAGCAAAGCTCAGTCCAAATTGCTGATCCACAAAATTGTTAGCCGCACAAATTGCTATTGTTTTAACCCACAACTATGGAGGCAGTTTACTATGTGGCAAAAGCTATCTGATAAAATAGAGTAGCTAGTGGTTACCTACAAGATTGATTCTGGAAAATGAACTTTTAGGCATATTGGTCCATTTCCAAAAAACCTGACAACCAACATCTCTGTTTTTCTCTCCCATCTCCCTTTGTCCTTCTTCTAAGACAGGGATCTGAGTCAATGATATTGAGTAGATGGGACAAAATACAGAAAAATTCTATAAAGGTGCAGTTAAGATTTCACTTTACAAATCGCTCAAGAAAAGACTGCATAGCCTAAGAAATGAACTTTCAACCAATTATATAAAAACAGATTTGTGGTTAGGTTGGATGTTTGAGAACCATGATTCTGAAAGTCCCTATGTAGCCTGCTGTCTAACGTTTCTCTGTCCTATGGACACAAAAGTGGGGAATTGTAACAGACTCCCTTAGAGAACCTTTAGGAGCCCTGCAGCTTCCCTTGCCTGCTATGGATTACAGCAAGTATAGAAAGAAAGAATATATCTCTACTTTTCCAGTAATAGAATAAACAGTTTTAGAGCTTTTAAAAAAAAAAATTACTTCAGAGCTTGACGTTGTATTGTTTCTGTATCTCGTACAAAAAGTTTGCTGGCGCTGCAGCCATTTCCTAGAAAAAAGCCTCGCTGGTCTCTGGCCCAGGTCCTGACATAAACCTGGGTCTCTTTCTGATGCTGTGATAAATGAGATAAATTTGCACCGAGCAGCTGTTTCCAACTGCTGCCTTGACCCAGAGCGAGGGGTGCATTCCTCTGATATGTGGTGCCCGTGTTGGTTTGCTGAGTCATAGTTAGACTTCAGAAATCAGACTCTCTTTACCTCAATCTCCAAAGCAAAATTTCCTACAAATTCAACATTAGTTCATATAGGAACTTTAAATCTCTGAAAAACCCTTCACTTTCTGATACTTTTTATTTCTCCAACCTTGACACTTAGGATGCATCTGCATTAATGCAGCTACTTCCTGCTACCAGCAGCCAGAAGAAGCTAAAAGAGGTAGAGCGTTTACATACCTGGGAGGTGGTAGCCACCTGTTGACTCACCGTGTGGACACTCAGAACCTTCCGCGTGGGCAGCTGGCCCTGGGCAGATGTACATGATCAGTGTGTATGCACTAGCAAGGTACCCAGAAGGTCCTGTGAGCAGGTCCCATTAAATCTTCCTAAATTAGGGCCCTGACCTCTCAATAATCTCTTTATATTTACATGAGTCCAGCTGCACAGTCACATTGTCATTTTCATGAGAGGGATTTTGCTTAGAGAAAGATAAGGACATGAATGACAGTGGCCTCACATTCATAAGCAGCTAGAATGTTAGGAAGAACTGAAACGTGTGGTTTCTCTTCCTAACAAACTCCCTTTAGGTATTTTCTACCCAACTCGGTCCATGCACGTACACCCATTCACAAATATAGGGCTGTCGGTGTTGGCGGGTGGGGGCTGCGGACACGGGTGTGGGTACATTCGTGTGACACAGTCTCCCTCCTTTCCTTTATGGGGAGATAAAATCTGATCAAGATGAACATCTAGTGTGGTCTTCAAGAAGAAAGTTTCAGGATAGCCCAAGGCATGTGGGCGTGTTTGTGTCTGTGTATAAGGCAGAAGGGGAACCCCATCAGCTTTACCTGTGGGCTAAGGTGACAACGGAGAACACAGACATGCATCCTCCTAACTCTTCTGAAACAGTTCCTCATGGGACCCCTCCAGCTAATGAATGTGCAAGTATCTAGTGAGCTCATAAGACCACGTCTGTTAATTAAAGAACTGCTAACAATGTCAGGTGACACTTCATAATCATGTTATGCATTTCTGAGCTTTGTTTGTTACATGTTTTAAAGTAAAACATAGAGTTTCTACAATTATAACTTTTAAACAGATGTTCAGTATTTTGAAGCTAATAAAGGCTGGACAAGTGCTTATAAGAATTCTATGCATTTCTAGGTGTTTTACAGCAAGAAAATAATCCTGTGCACTTTGAGCATTTAGGTCCTTAAACAAAGGTTTTAAGTATTAAGAAGTGTAAAAAAACAGATGTGCTCTATGTAAGAACTGTTTATGAAAGATTAAACGTCAAAGAGTACGAAACAAATAAAACTACACAAATGAAGAGAGAAAAGGAAGATGAATTCAGTAAGAAGAATGTAAAAATAAGAGTTCAGTAAAAAGGATGGTTAAAAATGTGAAGAATAAATATAAGACTAATGAAAACAATTTGGGGCTGAAATGAAAAAGAGAAACCCAAGAGTAAATAAACAGGAGTACTGCAAAGTAAGGCTTTGGGGACAAGAGTTAAATACAATAATATTTTATTAGTAAACACTAACGTTTTCTCAAAGAGTGTATGTAATTCTGGGAAGAGCTATATTGAATGCACAGAATTCTCAAGCTGTCTAGTCACCTGTGTAAGCATATGTGTTGCAGCAGCAGCTGCTGGGGTCACCATCTTTTACTGGCTTAGTCACTGGCCAGTCAGGAACCTCAGTACAGAGGGCCTAGTCACTGCTTAATTGGCTATGGCTGTGTTTAAACACTTTGTTCTCATGTTGTTACAATAACAAAAATAAAAGCAACTGTTTAAATATATTTTTCATACCTAAGCTTTATTGAGAGCTTACTATTCACTAGGCCCTGTTCCAACCTCTTCACACGTAATACGGCATTGATCCTACTAGAACTATATTATCCTCATCTACAAACAAGGGAACTGAGACAGAGTTACTAGTCTCAAATTCAGATTAGCCTTTACCACTCTTCAAATGTCAGAGCTAAATTTATGGAGTAACATGAAGCGTAACACTGCACCAAAGGCCTGGGATGCTCAATGCCAGAGCTTTGTGGCTTGTTCCCGAACCACACTGGGCCATGCGGCACTGCAGTTTTCTACATCCATCTCCACTATTTCCAAAGGGAGCCTGTGAGGTGCCTCACAATCACCTGAGCCCTGGACATAGAGCTGGAGTCGCACAGGTTTATGGCCAACAGCAGGCACTATCTTTAATCCAAGCCAGCTAAGGAACTGAATGACCTTGTTTACTGAGGCATCTCATTAACTGGGCAAGGCAGTACAATGGCTAAGAACAAAAGAGGGGCTGCTGTAGAGTCGGACCTAGGTTCAAATCTAAGTCTACCACTTACAAGTAAGATTATGGGCAAGTAATTTACCATGTTTAAGCTTCTGTTTCCTCCTACACTGCAAAAAGATAAACAGAATTAGGTTTTACCTGCAGCACGAAGAATTTAAGTGAAAAATCCATAGGCTCAGGTTTCCTAGAGTCAGCATTTCTAACACCTAGAAGGGTTTGCCAGGAAGGTTACAGAATTCCTTTTTCCATGAACCTTCAAAACTGTGACACAGCCTCATGAGTCAGAAGAGTTTCAATGAGACATTCCCCCCTTTGGAGGAGGGTAGTACTGGCAGTCTGTGAAGAAGTCACAGGTGGTCCCTCTGGTTTCTTCATATCAGTATTAATGATAGTCTTTTGTTTTTAACCTATTTGCTTGACAAAAGATAATTTTTACCTAATGTAATCACCGTCTCATTTGCCCACATTCCAAACTTTATTAAAATAGATTAGAAAATGAAGATATTTCTGTTTAAAAATTATCAGCCACGTCTCTGTTTCAAGATAGCAGAGAGCTCCCAGTCAAACTTAAGATGTGTCTGACACTCTTTATCAGTGAGCCAAAATGTATCAAAACCAATTACTTCCAAGGATCAATGAAATAAATAAGCAGAGAGACAGATTTAAAATGAGGAATGGTTACATTAAATAAAGAACTTAATCATCTTTTGTGCCTGAGCATTAAATTTGATTAACTTAGGTCTAGTCTATTTTTTGTGGTAGGCAGAAAATAGAAAGATGGGTAAACAAACATAGAATGTACAATCATGGGTTTTAGGCACTTGTGATGAGAGAGTCTGCCTGAGTGAGAATGAGTTAGGCAGCTGCCAGTTCCACGTGGAGACATCGCTAGAGAAAGTCAGCTCAGTGTTTCTGCTCCAGGGCAGACCAGACCCAGGAAAGAGTTGCCTAACAGTACAGAAGTAGATACAGATTCATTCCATCTATGGCGAGGGCCCACCACACTACCTCCGGAACGTATCACACTACCTGAAACTGCCTGTAATGGTGGAACGTTCCATATGAGCAAGTGAGCAACTCTGAAAATTCATTCCATTATTCCACAATGATCGTGTCCTACACATGCAAGTCTTGGGCCGTGCTGGGGATACGATGGTGAACAAGACCTAATCCTTGCTCTCAGGACACTTGAGGTTAAAAAACACAATTACAGAAGAAGTCACAATCAAGTATAATGAGAATCATGATAGGGGAAGTAGAAGAGGGGTATGATAGGAACCCTAACGTAGTCTAGGGGTCTTGCTAAAAAGAAATAAAGCCAGACACCAGTTAAAGGTAGTAAAGGCAGATTTTATTCAGTAACTACTGCAGTTGGGGAAAGAGACTTCAGTATAAAACTGAGCTCAATTCCAAAGCTAGTATAGACAGATAGGGGTTCACAGCCAACAAGCAGAGTGAGGGGGGTCAGTGGATGGAAAATTACTAAGAGGACACTTCAAGGGTTAGGGATTCTTGCTAAATTGGCCTAACAGGATTTTTGCTAAAGGCAGGCCAGGGACTTGGGGTGGGGGATGAGGAACTTGATGAGATATCAAAGGTGGTCAGACATCAAGGAAGGGGGGATTCTCACTAAACTGTCTTAGCAGGATTCTTGCAAAAACTGGCCTCAGCAGGCTAAGGACAGGGCCCAAGGACAAGGTCTAGTCAAAAAAAGGGCTCAGAGGAGGCTGTCTAAAGTTTGGTCAAGAAGAAAGTCTTTGTCAGAGTTCTTGTTGCACAGAAAGGAGTATTTCAGCTACAAACTGAAAGCTGACTAAAGTTGGATTAGGGCATATCCTTGGAAGGGAGAAGAGCATGTGTGAAGGCCTCAGAGTTCAGGGAGCACAATGCATTTGGGAAAGTGAAAGAAAGTGGTTATGACTGGTCAATAAAGTTTGAGGCAAAGAGGGTAGGAAGTGAGACTAGAGGCATAAGCAAAAGGGAGCTTTGCGGGTTTTGTAAATCTTGTTATTAGCTCAGATTTTGTCCTAAGGCCAATGGGGAAGGCTGAGCTGGGGGAGTAATATGACTTGATTTCTCTAGCCTGCAGAGTGGAAGGAAGAGAGATTGGAGGGGCAAGACTGGGGGCAGGGAGTCCAGCTGAGCACGTGCTGCAGTAATTTGGGTGTGAGTTAATACAACTTGGATGAGAGTGGTGGCATGGAGCTAGAGAGAAATAGAAGAATTAAGTTCTTTAGGAAATAAGAATAATAGGACTTCAGGCATGAGTTAGTGGGAGAGAGAAAGGTAGGAGTCAAGAACAACTCCCAGGTTTCTGACTTTGGCAAGTGGATGGCTACTGAAGTTAGGAACGCTGGTGGAAGAACAGCTTGTGGGAAAAGGTTAGTTTGAAACATATCGACTTTGAGTCATAAGACATTTGAGTCTGGAGCTCAGGTGTTGAAACCCTATTACCTTCAGTCCTATAGTGCCTTGCACTGTCTCTAGAGGGCTGATGGGGCCATCTCCAGTCATCCTCACTGATTATCAGGTACCTGGTCTGAAGACTCACCTACACTGGGGAAGGTGGGAAGGTGGGAAGTCAGGAGACAGATGTTGGAGAAAGGGGTAGCCAGATAGAAAGAATAAGGAGAGGGACAGCCAGTAGAAAGAGAATGTAGGAAACATCAAAAAGGGTAATTAGCTCCTGTTTTCCCTCTCACCTTTCTGGAAGCTACCCCAGCCCCGGCCCAGCTTCTAAGACCAAGGTTAGGAGGTATCTTTCACCTTCCATAAATTCACACACCATGGGGAGGATTAACAGTCTGCAGGAAACTTTTCAACAAATAATCCAATTTATAAAGTGATTTGGAGACAATTTACTGGTTAAGATTAAGATGCCTTCCCATATGCCTGCTTCAACCTGGACAGACCTCAGAAACATAAAGCTGAATGAAAAAAGCAAGTTGCACAATGAAACATAAATATGGAAAATCCTTTTATGGATACACGCATATATGTAAAAACATGGTTAATTGTTACCTGAAGGGAAGGAGGAAGAAGAATGGGCTAACGAAGAAATACAAAGGAGACTTCAACCATATCTGTAACAATTTTTAAAAATCTATTTAAAATAAAGATCTGAAGCATACTTGGCAAAATGTTAACATTTGCTGAATCTGGGAGTCTGGCATATATATTTATTAAAATATCTCATTAAAATGGCTGTATGAAATCTTTCTTATGCAGGAATTCCAAATAATATACGTAGATATTCTCCCTCCAGGAAGTAGAGCCTAATCCCATCCTTCCCAAGGGTAGGCTAGACTCAGTTCCTAAGGCTAGACATAGTAGCGGAAGGGATAAGTAGTGACTGTACAGTGGAGAAACCTGGCAGACACCACCTTGGCCAAGCAAAAAGGTTTAATATCACCAGAGATGTCAGGTGGTATCATGTACCCCTGATATCATGTGACAAGAAGAGCACTTTACCTCTTTGGTATCCTTTCCAGAAACTTATAATCATGTGAAAAACAAAAGACAAACCCATTATATGGGATGGATACCTTGCCAAGTACTCCTCAAGACTGTCAAAATCACAAAAAAACAAGGAAAGATGAGGAAACTGTCACAGACAAGAGGAGACTGAGGAGATATGACAATTAAATGTAATGTGGTTGGCTGAACTGGAATCTGGAAGAGAAAGAGGACATTAATCCAAAAGGTGGTGAAATTCAAATAAAGTCTGGAGTTTAGTTAATACAATGTACCAAGGTTGGTTTCTCAGTTGCAACAAATGTATGGTGGTTATGTAAGATGTTAATAACAGGGGAAACTGGAGGATGAGGCATAGGAAAACTCTGTACTACTTATGCAACTTTTCTGTAAATCTAACATTATGCCATCAAAAAAAGTTTATTTTTTAAAGAATGAGGGCTTCCCTGGTGGCACAGTGGTTGAGAGTCCGCCTGCCGATGCAGGGGACGCGGGTTCGTGCCCCGGTCCGGGAAGATCCCACATGCCGCGGAGTGGCTGGGCCCGTGAGCCTATGGCCGCTGAGCCTGCGCGTCCAGAGCCTGTGCTCCGCAATGGGAGAGTCCACGACAGTGAGAGGCCCGCGTACCGCCAAAAAAAAAAAAAAAAAAAAAAAAAGAAAGACTGTATGTCATCATGAACCCTCCAACTCAAAATGAAGCCAATGAGAAATCACCTGTACCTTTGGGAGTCACAGCACATTATGAAAGTACAGTGGTACCTTATTTCCCAACCCAAATCGAGAAGGGAGTGCACCATGGGGGTCAATTTTTCAGAAAATTGAAACTAACCCTTCAATCACAAAAAATATTACTTTCAGCAATTTTTTTTGATGGCAAGCCTTCAAAAGTAGATGATAAAGTTCCCTGCCCTCTGAGCAGAGAACAGTAAGTGTAACTGAATCCTTTCTGGGTTAATCAGGGTCACCGGTGTGAACGTCTGTTATTACATTACATCATACCAAGCTTTCAGTTTTCTTTACTGAGTCATGGAATTGGAAACGCAGAGGCCATCTCTCCACACCTAAGAAATGACTAAGTAGAGGCCAAAAATGATGGATGTGGATTAAGAATATGACAGGTGTTTGTGTAACCACAGGTGAGCCAGCACGGAGTAGAAAGCATCTTCCACCCTCTTAAATAAGCAATTTAGCTGGAGAGCAGCTGGCAGCTGATTTCCCCGTTCTGTGCCTTTCCATGGTTTGTAATGCAATTTCTGTAGTTTGCTGAATGCAAAGCGTATCCTCTGGACAACTGAAGACCCCAATAATCCTTATTTATCTCATGCCAGGCCTGGGAGGCAGGTGGAAGTGAGGGGTAAACTCATGGATATTTTCAGGAGGGAGTTCAAATTGTGACCCTTTCCAGCTCTACTTAGGGAATACTTTCTTTATGATGTATACCATGGGGGAATTATTTGGCTTCTATTACATGTAGGAGTGTCTAATAAAACCAAAGAAAGCAGTATGACATGAGTCTTGGTGATAGGTCGCCAGAGAAGCAGAGGAGGGGGATTAAAATCCTGACTTCCCACCAAGTCTTTTCTGTTATCCTCTCTCAGGGATGTACACCTGCCTGGGCTTTCTCCGTGGAAAGACCATGTCTCCCTGGAGCCCAACCATGGCCCACCTGTACCGCCCAGTCAAGAGATGGGCCCCTCCTCTGGAAAATGGATTTCACCCAGCTCTGTGTCCCAGCTTGTCATTCAGTCAACCCCCGAACCTTTCCTTACTCTTACATGAAGACAGGATTGCCAGTGCCTTCCTAGGGTATCCTTCCCTTGAATGACTTCTGCAACTAGACTGTAATCCCCTCAAGTACTGCAGGCTCTATTTCGTGCCTAAATCACCTTGTTCAACGTCAGATTAGCTGAGTGCTTATGCAATAAATCTCTCCAAGTAACCAGATGAGGCACCAGGTGACAAGTGCCACGAAGAGGAGATATTTAAAGAGCAATAGGAGTGTTCAAGAAGCTTCCTATGCAATGTCCACTTTGACACTTGATTGTTGGAGACAGGATTCGAGCTTCTGTCAGCATCACAGATATAAATAAGCTAGGCTAAGGCCAAAGGTTTGGACCTGAAACTGTCAGCTAACTAATCTTAAACAAAAGATATCTTAATGTCCATACTCTTTCTCCCTTGCTCTAGGAGAGTATGCAAAGATCTGTACTCATTTAGGGCAGAGTTTCTCCCCTTCAGCACTATTCACGTTTGGGGTCTGATAATCCTTTGTTGTGGAGGGCTGTCCTGTGCAATGTAGGAAGTGTAGCTGCTACAGTTAGCAAACTTAAACACAGCGTTCCCAGTTAAATGTGAATTTCAGATAACCAGCACTGTTTTTAGTATATGTACATCCCACACAATATTAATAGCATCTCTGGCCTCTATCCATCGGAGACCAGCAGCATTACCACCGTCCATCCCCAAGTTGTGACAACCTAAAATATCACCCGACATTGTCAAATGTCCCTTGGGGGGCAAAACTGCCGCTGCTTGAGAACCACTAATTCAGGGTAACACATCAGACGGCTACAGATCTGAACCTCTCTATCTTAGCTCCCAGAAATACTGTGTCTGGTAAAATATCAGTGAATGAATTAGCCATGTGAGACATTCCTCAGCACGTCTTACGGAAGTAATCATTTTGAAAACGTTACTTATTCTGCTTTTTAATGTCCCTTTGGGATCAGCTCTCTTTAGGCTTTCTTGTCAGATAGACTCTTGGCTCTCTTTCAGAATTAGCAGGCTCACTTTGATCAGATAATGTAAATTATGAAAACTACCATCTTTCCCTATTTCCTTAACTGCTAGAAAGTTTAGAGGTAAATGTAATGCTTAGTTGCAGAAACCATCAAAGCTCATGTGGCTAAATATTTTCTTTTTTAAAACAAACATCTGCATAGCAGCTTTTATATGCCACATATATTTTAAATGCTCTACGAATACTACCTTCTTGAAATCATTCTTTCACTATAACAACCTTATGGATAAGTACTATTATTATCCTCCCTTTGCAGGTTATAAACTGAGGTCATTTCTTTTTCATATTTCTATGAATTATTTCCTCCTCATCATCATCCTTATTTTATAAGTAAGCCCCTTCAGATTCTGTTTAAAAGTCAATGGGGCAGAAGTTATTGTATCACACACCTCCAACACTGCAGGTCCTCTCAGCCTCCCATCTCTTGTTCCAAATATCACCATGGCTACCAGTTCCAACTACTTGCAGGTACACTTCTCAGAGCCCAGCCTCATGCCCAGGCCACACCCTTCTCATCTCTCATCCTGGGCCTCCCTGTTCACACTGAGATGTGGGACACGAGGGATCTTGCCCCAGAGTCCAGAACCGTACAACCCATAATTGCAGAGGAATAAACACCTCGTGGTCAAGGTGTTGCCGAACGGGAGACGGAAACTGGTAGATAAATTCATTCTCTTTTTTTTCACTCCAGAAAAGACTGAGATGCAGCTTTTCAGAGGCTGCTTCTTTAAGACGGAGCAACCAGGAGCACTGGGTGGCGACCAGCTCAGTTACGCCTACTCCAATTTCTCTCCCTCCTTCCCTGCCTCACTCCTGTGTCTCTCAGGTCTTTGGCTTCTGCTCCTTGGCATTGTAGCTCCTAACAAAGCAGCAGCAACATGTCATTGTCTGGCTCTGCTTTCTAAGGAATCAGAGTAAGACAAGTATACATAATTATAAATAAAATCACACTGAATGGAAGTTTATCTAGTTATTTCCATTAACTTCAGTCACTAATATTTCTTGTGGTCTAGTTGGAATACAATCGTGGAACAACTATCCCTAGCAGGACTTTAAGGGCCTACGCCATCATCTTTACAGCTGAGGATACCAAGACCCAGAGAGGGAAGGGGATTGTTCAAGATCACGTTCCCTGTTAGTGGCGTGTGAATACAGTACAAACATTTATTTAGTGCCCACGGTGTCAAATTTCCATATAAATGATTGTACTCTGTGCTCGAACATTGGGTAATTAGTATTATTGTCCTCACTGTATACACAAGAAACAGAGGGCCAGAAAAAGTGAAATGAAATGTTTAAGGTCACAACTTTAGCAAATGGAAGAATCAGGTTTACACCAAGCCTCCAAACTCCACATATCTAGTTCTTTCCCCAGCTGTTTCCCAGAGGTAGGGATGTAGGCTCTGGCTGTCCTGGGAACTGGGTGGAAAACCATGATGGACCTTGGAGGAAAACAGGCTTTCAACTCAAGTCCTAGCCCTGCCACTTAATAGCTTTGTGACCTTAAGTTACTTCATTTTTCTGAGCCTTGATTTTTAATTCCGAAAATGGAGATCATAACATCTACTCAGAGTGTGGCTGTGAAGAGGAAATGAGATAACATATGTAAATCTCCCACCGCAGTGCCTGTACACAGTAAGTACTTAATAAATGTTGGCCAGTATCAGTTCTGTGGAATCAAAGATGGCTCCCAAACACAATATTAGCTTCTCTTTTGTAAGTGCTTATTAAGTGTCACACATGGTGATAAGCATTTCCTATAGAAGGAGGAATCACTTCTAACCATCCCAGCCTCAATAAGGGAAGGAATCGATGAAGGGAAGTGTCTATTAGTCAGTCAAGCTCACCCTCGTTGAACTTTGCCCTATCTGTGTAACAGTTTTAAAACAAATTTATAGCTTAGTTTTGTCCTAAGCAAGAACACTGTGAAGTATTAGGTTGGATGTGCTAGCTATATTTTTCTTATGCACATTAAAACATACTCTTCATTGTAATTTTAAAGTGTTATTATTTAACATACTCAAGAAAAAATATGAGATAGAACAAGATTAGCAAAAGGTTGATCACTGTTGAAACTAGAGTACATGGGGCTACACCATTACCTCTCTAATTTTAGGTATCTGTGAAATTTTCATAATAAAATAGTTTTAAAAATAAAATAAAACACAATTATCAAACCTGGAGGTGGGGGAGGGGAATGTTCTTTCACAGAGACCTAAACTTATCTCACATTCTCCAGAGAACCAACTGTCACACCTTGGGAAACACTGGCCCATAATACCCGTGAGAAGGTCATGGCACAGGGACAGACACTCAGGCTTCTTTCTATCTCACAGGCTGCATCCTCTGTGCTTAGAACAACTGGTCACACAGATAAATGCCTGATTAAAGTTTGCTGAGTCAACGAATGAATGATTAGTACTATAAAAACCGGCATAATCTGAAGAGCCCCTGCAGTTTTTCTTTTACTGCTATGCCATTTGGATTCCATTACTGTGAAAAATATCTAGAAAGTTTCCATAAACCTCCACAATCCCATCTGGTTGGCACTGGATGCTTTTTGCTAAATGAGATCAAATGTATTGTCTGATATTACTTGGCTACTACTGGTTTATATGTATTTGGTCAAAGAACCTCTTATCAGATGCTATTAAGAGTAAGTTTTAAAACCCTTTGTCCCAAGTGGCTTGTTCAGCATCAGTCTGGAAAAGGAGGAAGGGGCGAGGTAATCTGAGGAGCCAAAAGTGAGTCAGTGTGCTCTAGGAGTCTGACACTTACCAGCAGGCCAACACCGACTGTGCCTGCTCTAAGCTGCTCTGGGACACATCCTCTCCCACTCACACCTATAGCCAAGTGAACCCTACCACACTCCACAGATACTGCTCTGAAATATTCTGTGATCAGAGTCTGGTACCAAATTAGATATCTCCGTTAAAGGTTGAATACACTAGAAGGCTAAATCTATCTAGTAGGATAGAAAGGCCTAGGCGGGATCACTTTTTGTGTATATAATTAGTTATCCTAAAAGACAGTCAGAGTGTGCTACTTTATTATGCAAAGCAGTTAGTATTATGCAAAATACTGTTTCAAGTTATAACATGATTTTTCTTTCCTTTGCTGGAAGATATGAGCTAAATTTCTATTAAATATCCATATACCTTTTGAAACACCTTATGTATTCAGTGTAACTCTTTTGAATATAGTAACAATAAGAGATTATATGACTAACTTAAAGATCTAAAATAGCAAAAACTTTTTTTTTTAAGTCTGAGAAATTAGAGCAGCAGTTCTACTTTGCTACCATAAAATACAAATACAGAAATTAGGTTTCCAATCCCAAAATCTTTTTTCTGGAAATAGCTTTCTCTCTTGCTCATAGAATGAGAACAAGCCATCGCATCATTTTTATGGATCTTTTTCAGAAATGAAATGGCTCAAGAATGGTTAGAGGGACTTCCCGGGTGGCACAGTGGTTAAGAATCTGCCTGCCAATGCAGGGGACACGGGTTCGAACCTTGGTCCAGGAAGATCCCACATGCCGTGGAGCAGCTAAGCCCATGTGGCACAACTACTAAGCCTGCGCTCTAGAGCCCGCAAGCCACAACTACTGAGCCCACGGGCCACAACTTCTGAAGCCTGTGTGCCTAGAGCCCGTGCTCTGCAACAAGAGAAGCCACTGCAATGAGAAGCCTGCACACCGCAATGAAGAGTAGCCCCCGCTCGCTGCAACTAGAGAAAAGCCCGCATGCAGCAACGAAGACCCAACACAGCCAAAAATAAATAAATAAATAAATTTATTTATTTATTTTTAAAAAATGGTTAGAGAAGGAAGCAGATTCAGGGTTGGTGGCTCAGCAGCCTCTAATTAGAGTAGCACCATATGATGCACAGTCTGATGCTGTATTAAGCCAGTGCACTTGGACCACCTGAGACAAAGCTGAGGATCTGTTTCACATCTTGTTGAGTAAACCAAACCCCAAATATTTTTCCAGGGAAGTGATCAGAAGGTAATTGTCACTTTAAAAATTCTACATGGAAATAAAGTGCAAATGGTCCATAAACAAACAAAAAGATGCTCAATCTCACTTATATTGAAGAAATTAAAATTAAAATAGTACTTTCTCACCTCTTTGTTGGTCTATTGACATAGCCTTCTAACCGCTCTCCTTCTTGCAGGTGGAGCAATCATCTAAAAACAAAAATCAAGTCATGTCCTTCCACTGCTTGAAACCCAGCTTCCCAGTTCACTTAACAGTTATATTTAAACATAAATTACATCTTTCTTTAACCTAAATTGTATCATTCTGCAACTTTTTGCATTTACAATGTCTTAGAAATCTTTTCATGTTAGCACATAGAGATCTGTCTTTTTAGCTGCTGCATAATATTCCATAGTATGGCTAAGGTTCACTTAGCTATTCTCTAATTAATGAACAGTTAAATTGTTAACAATTTTTTGCTGTTATAAATAAGGCTGAAATGAACATCCTATACCCTTCTTGTCACTTGAGAGTGTTTTTCCAAGGAAGATACTGAGAAGAAATTTTTTTTTTAAATGGCCACTGCTAAGGTGCCTTCCAAACCAGCTGCGGGGGCACCCCACCAGCAGAGTGTGAGAGACCTACTTACATCTTTGCCAACATTTGCTTCTAGATGTTCTGAACTGTTCCGCTGTCTAGGTTCCGTGACTTGTATCATTCTTTAATTCCAGAAATTCTTGTCTTTAATTTTCTCTTTAAGTACTGTATCCCTCCCTCCTCTCCTTTTCCGCCTGTGAAAGGTGGAACTTTTTTTTTTTTTTTTTTTTGCGGTACGCGGGCCTCTCACTGTTGTTGGAACTTTTCTTTTTTTTTTTTTTCTGGTACGCGGGCCCCTCACTGTTGTGGCCTCTCCCGTTGCGAAGCACAGGCTCCAGACGCGCAGGCCCAGCGGCCATGGCTCACGGGCCCAGCCGCTCCGCGGCATGTGGGATCCTCCCAGACCGGGGCACGAACCCGCGTCCCCTATATCGGCAGGCGGACTCGCAACCACTGCGCCACCAGAGAAGCCCAAGGTGAAACTTTTGAATCTACACTGTGTTTCTTCATTTTCCTTTCGTACCCCCCACCTCTTCCGCCCTTCACACTGCATTGTGGGAGAATTCCTTGACTCAATCTTTCAACTCTCACATACGCTCTTCTTCCGTAGCGTCCGTCCGTTTCCGCATGGGTTGCGCCCTCTCGCCCCCTGCGCTTCTTCATGGCTCTACCCCCGACGTCGGGCCGCCGAGACTGGGAGCGAGCACGCAGGCGCAGCCGGTGTCCAACCAGGAGCCCAACCGTTGGCTTGGCCCTGGCCTCACTCTGCAGCCATGGGAGCGTCAAGGCAGTTCCTGTGCTCCGTGATCATGGGCGCCCCGGGCTCCGGCAAGAGCACCCTGGCACTGCACATCATCAAACACTTCCAGCTGAAGAAGTTCTCCAGCGGGGACATGCTCCGAGACAACATGCTGAGGGACACAGAAATTGGTGTGCTGGCCAACATTTTCATGGCCCAGGGGGAAGCTTATCCCAGACGACCTCATGACTCGGCTGATCCTCCAGGAGCTGAAAAATTTCACCCAGTATAACTGGCTCTTGTGTGGTTTCCCCAGGACACTTACACAGGCTGAAGCCCGGGATAGAGTTTATCAGGTACACCTGGTGATGAACCTGAACGTGCCCTTTGAGGTCATCCGGCAACGCCTCACGGCTCACTGGATTCATCCAGCCAGTGGCCGCATCTACAACCTCGAATTTAACCCTCCCAAAGCAGCCGACGTGGATGATGTGACTGGAGAGCCTCTCATTCAGCATGTGGACGATCAACCAGAAACACTTATCAAGAGAATGAAGGTTTACGAAGACCAAACAAAACCGGTCCTGGAATATTTCGAGAAAAAGGGAGTGTTGGAAACATTTTCTGGAACAGAAACCAATCAGATCTGGCCCTGTATGCATGCTTTCCTGCAAACAGAATTCCCACAGAGACACCAAAAAACTCAATTACCCCACGAGGAAAAATCCTTGTGATTAGCAAGATGAGCAGAACTCTTCCTTTCTTCACATGGAGTTCCTTGTTCTAAGACCCCACCATGAATGAATTCTTTGAAAATTATATTAGTTTCACTTCTGTGGATTTTATTCGGGAATTAAGGATATGCCAAATGAGTCTGATTGTAACATTTGTCTTTTGGGGACTTCCCTGGTGGCACAGTGGTTAAGAATCCACCTGCCAATGCAGGGGACACAGGTTCGAGCCCTGGTCCGGGAAGATCCCACATGCCACGGAGTAACTAAGCCCATGAGCCACAACTACTGAGCCCAAGTGCCACAACGACTGAAGCCCACGGGCCTAGAGCCTGTGCTCCACAACAAGAGAAGCCACCGCAAGAAGAAGCCTACACACCTCAACGAAGAGTAGCCCCTGCCTCCGCAGCTAGAGAAAGCCTGCACGCAGCCAAAAATAAATAAATAAATAAAAAAGATTTGTCTTTTGAAATTGTCTAGTGTGTTTTATCCAGCTGTCTTCTATGAGTGTGCAGTTCAGAAACATTAAAAATGTCTAAACTTTAAAAAATTCTTTTAGACCAAAAGTACAAGAGCAACTGGTAGTAATCTAACTTGTGTTCAGTAAGAATAAGTGATTGGTAAGGTTTCATATTTTTCTGGAAAAGTAAAAAATTAACATTATACTAATTTGCATAAAGTATTATATCAGAAGCTTTTGTGTAGCCAGATACCAAAAAAGACATTTCTAGCACAGGGGACGTGGTTTTGTGAGATGCTACCTCTATAAAATTACGGATAAAAATAACTGGATTTACCAATCCACTGCAGAATGCTAGTTTACTGCTGTCTTTAAACCAAGAAACCTATAAGGAGGCCGTATGAGCTATATTACTTTCGTTGTTAAACATACCTTCAGTTTACTCAGAATTTTCAATTTGCTAGAAAAAAAATTTACGAAAGTATTACTTTGATATGATTTGTTTTCTTTTGAAAATACGTGTTCACTGAGGGATATAACATGTTAGAAACTGACATTATAAGTTCTTGTACAAGCACCAAAATTGAATGCATTTTCTTTAATGGAAAATGTAATTGACATCTTATGTTTTCAGATGTTACTCAGGTTAAGAAACGTGTTTTAGGGGACTTCCCTGGTGGCGGGCGCAGTGGTTAACACTGTGCACTTCCCCTGCTGGGGGCATTGGTTCAATCCCTGGTTGGGGAACTAAGATCCCACATCCCACATCCCATGTGGCCAAAAAAAAAAGTGTGTTTTGGGATCTACTTTCTCTTTTTGATCGCTATGTTCTCTTTTTGATCGCTATGCCTTGGTGAGTAACAAAGTATTTTAAAAAGAAGAATGAATAGAAGAAAACTTGTGATACTGCATAAAATAAAATACTGTATCATTAGGAAATAGAAATAGATCAAGCATGCCTGGTGGGAAATTTCCTTGACAGAAATAACCATCCAAATTAGAAAACAGATGTGGCAATAGAAAGGCTTTATATGACAGGACCAGGAAAGTAATTGAATTTGCTGAAGGTGGAGTTCTTCATTCCTGATCAAAGAAGTTGATACCTGCTGGCGAACTTTAAAAAATTCTTTTAGACCAAAAGTACAAGAGCAACTGGTAGTAATCTAACTTGTGTTCAGTAAGAATAAGTGATTGGTAAGGTTTCATATTTTTCTGGAAAAGTAAAAAATTAACATTATACTAATTTGCATAAAGTATTATATCAGAAGCTTTTGTGTAGCCAGATACCAAAAAAGACATTTCTAGCACAGGGGACGTGGTTTTGTGAGATGCTACCTCTATAAAATTACGGATAAAAATAACTGGATTTACCAATCCACTGCAGAATGCTAGTTTACTGCTGTCTTTAAACCAAGAAACCTATAAGGAGGCCGTATGAGCTATATTACTTTCGTTGTTAAACATACCTTCAGTTTACTCAGAATTTTCAATTTGCTAGAAAAAAAATTTACGAAAGTATTACTTTGATATGATTTGTTTTCTTTTGAAAATACGTGTTCACTGAGGGATATAACATGTTAGAAACTGACATTATAAGTTCTTGTACAAGCACCAAAATTGAATGCATTTTCTTTAATGGAAAATGTAATTGACATCTTATGTTTTCAGATGTTACTCAGGTTAAGAAACGTGTTTTAGGGGACTTCCCTGGTGGCGGGCGCAGTGGTTAACACTGTGCACTTCCCCTGCTGGGGGCATTGGTTCAATCCCTGGTTGGGGAACTAAGATCCCACATCCCACATCCCATGTGGCCAAAAAAAAAAGTGTGTTTTGGGATCTACTTTCTCTTTTTGATCGCTATGTTCTCTTTTTGATCGCTATGCCTTGGTGAGTAACAAAGTATTTTAAAAAGAAGAATGAATAGAAGAAAACTTGTGATACTGCATAAAATAAAATACTGTATCATTAGGAAATAGAAATAGATCAAGCATGCCTGGTGGGAAATTTCCTTGACAGAAATAACCATCCAAATTAGAAAACAGATGTGGCAATAGAAAGGCTTTATATGACAGGACCAGGAAAGTAATTGAATTTGCTGAAGGTGGAGTTCTTCATTCCTGATCAAAGAAGTTGATACCTGCTGGCGTTTGCTGACATCCTATCTTAAAGGGAAAAAATCTTGCCAGTGTGTCTAATCTGAGAATGAGTGCTTATGTACTGTGCCCTGGAGTAGTGGGGCAGTATGAGAAATGGAGGAGAAACCAGACTATATCTTAAATGGTATATTTATTTTTATTTTAGTTGGTGCTAAATCAAATGAAACAAGTCCTTGTACAAGCTATTACTAACTGCCTTTGAAAAATTCAGCCCATCTTACTCCAGGCACTTAAAATACAAATACCAGCAAGTGTTTTTTTATGTATTTGAGGGGAAAACTTATTTTTCTTTCTTTTGATTTTATTTTTCATTCACTGTCAATGTTTCAAAATGGACCAAGCCTTTTAAAAAGAATTACAGAAAACATTTCATTCTTTAAAATACTTTCTATAATGTCTTATTTGAATATTGTTATACGCTTTCCAAAAAGTAAACTACTAAACTTATGAACTATCACTAGTCACTAGGTTATAAGACATAATTAGTCTTTATTATAATAAAATTAAATTTCAGGAAAAATATCAGTTTCATCTGCTTATTCAGTTTTTTATTATAAGGACCAAATTTTAATCTCCATGACCTCCAGTTGATTTATTTGCGACTGCTCTATCCTCACACATCTATCAGAAAAATCTACTTATGCTTATTCTTAATTCCTGCTTTGCTTGCTCTATCATTTATCTTGCTTGGGTGTTGTTAGTTCATCCATCTTGTTGAGTTTGTGATCTTTTGTAGTGTTGGTCTTCTTCATATGTGTGGTGATCTTGTCTCTGTAATCTATATGGTTGAGATTCTGCATTAAATTGCATTGTCTGTCAATGAGTAGTCATCTTCTTGGGGAGATTGCTGTTCTAAATTGTCCTCTGGCCTTTTCTCAGGGACAGCGAGGAAGGAAAATCCACTGGGTGAGACTTCTCTGGGGTGTTCAGGTCTGGTGCCCAATTCCCCTCCTCATGACACAGAGCCATATCCGTCTAATCTGGGCTCCCTGGCCATGACTCCTACCTGGAGGCTGACACTTTGTCACTGCTGTTTGGATCAAGAGCAGATGGAAAGGCATCAGTAGAGGATGAACTGATGGCCCCTCCTGCAGCAGTGCCCCAAGGACCGAAGTGTTGATTGTCCTTGTTACCCTCCTGCTTTGGGTGTCTGCCACCTTTGGGGATGGAGTCTTGGTGCTCCTTCACCTTTTTGGCACTAGTCTTCTGTACACATTTTAGATTGGGCTCTGTGTTTTTGCATCAATCCAGTGTACATCCCATACTTTAGGATTTATCCTGGTTTCTGGTTCACTGAAAGTTTCACTTCTTACTTAGGATCATCAGTTAAGGCCCTTGCTGCAGGAATGAAGATGCTGGACGATATACTTAGTCCACTACCCTGAAATGGAACCACATTTCCTTGTCCACCCTCAAAATTCATAAGTCATCAGGCCTAGAGCTATGGCTTTCAACTCTGGCTGCACATTAGAATCAGCTGGGAGCTTTAAGACAGAACATGGACATCCTGGATATTTTTATTTGGTTACCATGGGTGGAGGCCATGGTTATTGCTATGTTTGTTGTATTTTCAAAGCCCCCTGGCTTTTGTAAACCACTACCTTAAAGCAGCAGAGCTGACTTCCTCTGAGAGGGCCAGCCTTCTCAACAGTTTTCAACAGAGACTCAGAACGACCTGGCAGTCTCACCAGCTGGAACATTCATCACAAAAGGCTCTGCCCTCCCTGTCGTATTTTTTTCTCCCACACATGGAAATATTTAAGCAGTGGATATTTTATCATTATTTTATCATTAGTCATCACCATGGATAACTAACACTTTTCATTTTATCTGTGTTGTTTATCAAATGCCACATCAAATGTCACTCTAGTTACTGATTTTTGGAAGCTTGCTTACATAAATGTCTTTTCCTATGTGGCCAGTGGGTCAAGCCCTGATATCTCTATTGTATTTAAACTCAGCTGACGATGCTCACTTTTCAAGTATGCAGGTTGTGAAACCAACTTGCAACAAAATCATGATATATTTGTTTGATGTTTTCTAGTGTACAATAGCCTTTGTTTAGTTCTAACTAAAAATCTGGGGAAAAGCCAATTAAATGGATTCTGAAGATGAAGTAACCCAAAACACAATGCATTTCTCTAAAAAACAGCTAAATTTTCTACTAGTAATTGACATAAACTTACATAAACTGAAATGGGAACATGTTTATGTGCAATTGTGGGATGTCGTTATTCTCCAATTAGGCCGATGATCATGGTCTTGTGAGATCCGTGCACATCTTTGGTGGTTGACCATCTAGACAGCTTTACAGTGATGCCTTCCCCAGCAAGGAATAGGAAAACACCAGGTATGCAGAATGAAATGAGTTTGAATAGAGTGCAGGTGGGGAGTAGGTATTAGGAAGAAGAAAAGATGGGGGATGTGTATAAGAGAACTTTGAATATTATGACACAGTAGCACTGCTTTCCTTTCAGCAAGCTGAGAAAATCTTCATAATGTCAGTAGACTGGAAAAAAAATATTCAAAATTGGTGGTGGTGGTGGTGGAGGACTCCAAAGAGGTTAGGATTACTTATAGGTAATGAGAATGTGTGTTTAGTAAAGAGGATGTCAGGCCACGTGGATACAGAATTTGGCTACTGTCAAACTGTAAGGCTTTGGGAATTTATCAGATATACCACTGAGCCACTGTTGCATGGATGGCAAAAACCCACCCAATTATGATTATGGGTAAGAGAAGAAGTCATGGGGTGAAAGAAACGAGGAGGAAGTAAAGTTAGATGTTGACTGGAAAGATGCTGGGAGGAGAATGGGAAATTGTTACTTGGCGGGACATCGAATTGGAGGGTGGAACAAATTAGAAGAAAATCTTTAGAACTAAGAAAGAAATTAGAAAATATTGGCAAGAGAATTGACAGAATTGTGATAGGAAAAAAAAAGAACAGACCCCCACTCAGAGGGAACGAGCTGTAGTTCTGCCTTCTCAATATTTTTTTTCTCCTTATAAAAAAAGAAAAACAATGCCTACTATATCCCTTGAGCACTGGGACATTGATAAGAACCATTAACTCAGGTAAGGAAAGAGGGACAGGTAAATTACTTTGAAGCAAATGAAGTCTTAATGGGGTTTTCATCTAGCAAGAATAGGACTCACTTCCTGGCATTATTACCATTTGGAATGGCCATTTCATGGGGCTCTAACAGGTGGAAACGTTGCATGCAATATATCTCCAAATGTGATCATTTCAGAAATCATCTGAGAACTGGTGAAAAGCTTTAGCAAGTTTAACAATCCTAGAACCTTCCTTTACTTAGTCTCCATGATATTGCTCTCAAAAGTTAACAAATTTAAGCAATAAGGCAATCAGATGACATATCTGTATGTACTGGGAGCTTGGGCTCAGAGGTAGCCTTTACAAGTGACGACAAGGTGAGATTCAGGCTGTATATAACTACCATCTGACAGCAAAGTTTTCAACTATATTGTAGTTTGTTAGTAGCTCTCTTGTTACTTAAAATGTCTTCCCAAAATGCAGTAGGGAGGGACCCTCAGGACCTGAAATCTTACCTGGAAGCTGTAGTGACTCCTGAGTCCCACAGAGATGCCATGGGCCAGCCAATGCTGCTCCCACAGTTGTGGGCACCAGGGGAGGGAAAATGTCAAGTTCTCAAAAAACAAACCTAAAACAAAATATAATTTAAAAAACAAATTAACACAAACAAAAATAAAAACAAAAAAAGCAGCAACACATAAGAAAAATGTGAGTCCCTTTCAGGGACACTGTCCTTCTGTTTGGATGACTTTCTGCTTCTGGTCTCTTGTTGGATATGCTATTGTCTTTGCCTTAAGCAGAGTTTGCCTTAAATCATGATTTGCAGTGTCAAGAAAGTACAAAAGCCCTCCTATTGTCCACAGAGCCTTCCTCTTCTGATGATGGTCACTAAAAGGGGGACACATTCTTCTAGTATTTCACAGTTAACAGTAAGGCTTAGAATCATCTCGGAAGACTTAACACAGTGACTAATACTTATTCTAGGATAAAAATGAGGGATATAAGAGGGCAGAGAGAGTGATGGTTGCCTACAGCATGGATGGTGGTGATATGGGATGTGAAAGCTAAGAGTGAGGTCAAGAAAATGGTACAGAAAGGGAAGTTGAAGGATAACCTTCGGCCACATATCTGCCTAGGGCAAGGCTGGGTGGAAAGCAAGTATTTTTGTTAGTCCAGCAAACCTTCCTCCTCACCCCCTACAGAGTGATCTCTAAAAGTTTTCTCTGACACAACAGGCACCTGCCACACGTAATCCTTGGAAATGCCTAGCTTTTCTTGCACCAGTATTTGCAATGTTTCTAAACAACTACTTCCCCTCCTCCTTGCACTGCAGAAAAGGTGTCCATTCCGTGCCCTGATGCATTACAGCTGCAGATTGCCTGGCGTTTGCTCATCACCGCATGGCCTTTTCAAATCAGAAGGCTCCTTTCCTCAGGTCTCATGTGTGACTGCTGATAGTCATGTGATGACCCTTTCAATGATCTAACATGGAATAGCCATCTGAGCAGGAAGGGCCATGGGTAGCCTTAGAACTAAGCCGATTGTCCTGTATCAGCCTGAGCTATTGGTTAAACATTCACATGACCAACATGAGAACATATTCATACAAGTGTGTGGAACAGGGGAGGGTTCCTCATCTCCAAACACATGTTCTAAAAGTGTGAAAATCCCTAGCGTGGCTCAGACTTAAGCTCCATTAGTGAGCTTGTGCATTCTTAGGGAACCACACACTGTAGAGTTTATTAGGAAAGCCCAGCCACAAGTGTGCGCCTGCCTCATGTCCAGACATTTGGTAAAATCCACTTGCTCTCACCTCCCTAAAGACACAGCACGCAGCTGTATGTGGGGATCACCAGGGCCGAGCTGAACCAGTCAGCTCAGTGGGTTTGCATGCTCGATCCAACCCTTACAACAGCCAAAAGGAGCCTCACCAAGCCTTTGTATGAGGGGTCGCACTCTCCCTGGGAATAAACTCGATGAGTCCTGTTGTCTTTGAACTGCCCTGCCCACACTCAACACCTATTTTAGATAGCACATGACTCTGACCCACAGAAGAGAGCAAAGTACTGCACGATGGCTTTAAAGCATGCTGCGCACCCACTTCCTTGGGCAACAGTCCCCAAACACCCAGGTCTCTGAGTGCCGACAGTGAGGACCCCTTCCTCTCCTGGCATCTATACACAGACCCAGTGAGTGAGGTCACCAAAATTCCGCAAAAAACAAGCAAACATCTAAAACTATCTCCCGAACATACAAGTTGACAACTTGAGCGAGAAGGTAGGGGCAAAAAAAAAGTCATTTATAGCTTGATGTCTCCATGACATAATTAGCTACGACCAGGTGCTGGGGTGGGGTGAAGCCTGAAAGAATCCACGTTAACAGGGGTTCAGAGGCCGCCAAGGAGGTGTGTGGAGGACCTTTTTGAGGGGCCAATAGCTCCAGGTGAAGGCATGGAAATGAAGTGCCATACACTCCAGTTCCCTTCCCCATGGCATCTTGCCTCCGCGAAGTTAAGGCTCAGAAGTTGTTTTACTGAAAGCTCGCTTGGCAGCTGGGTCTGAAACCCACTCAACTTTGCTCAGATAAGTTGTGTATTGTGTGAGGGTAGCAGAGAGAAGAGAGAGTGCTCACTCTATGTATGAAAAAGTCTTGGGAATTCAGGATAACTAATAAATTAGACCTCAGAAGGGACAGGAATGGGATCCCTGAGAAACCCTCCACGGCCAGAGCTGAGCTCCCTTACTTAGCACAGGGGTCACAGGCTCCAAAGCCTATGGGGCTCCCCACACATGAATCAGTGGGTCTAAAACAGAAAAGTGCTCATCACTCAGGCTCAGGGTCCCCAGTGCAGCAAGTGGTCGCCCTGGTGCCTCAGCTTACGTTCCATGTATCTGTTTCCTTATGTTCCTCAAGGATGTTGGCAGTTCTAGCTATGTCTCCGATTTCAGAAAGAGTAATTCCGTTGGTTCCTGGCTTGGTTAGGGGCCATTTCTGGTCCAGTCCCATGGTGGGTAGGATGGCCCTTTCCAGTAGTTGTAGGTGAGGAAGTATGTGTGGCAGGTCAACTGGATTACCTTTGTTGACATTTCCAGATCTTGCTTCCTCTTTGGGTCATGTTCTGGAACTGAGAATGAGGCACAGGGTTTGTCTAACCTGGACTTTCCGAACCATCCTCAGTAAAAGGAATGAGGGATGACCAGAAGCTCTGTGAAAACTTCCCAGCATGCTCAGAGGTGGAATCTAACTGACGGGTCTGTGGCTGGCGCTTCTCCCCCGGGGAAATCACCTGAGCTGTTCCTGCAGCCAAAATGGACTCCTTTCTCTTCTTTCTTCACATTTCCAAACTATACCACTCCTCCTTACTAGTAATGTTTGTTTGGAAATAGGTCTATGCCTGATGGCCTTTCCTGTAGGAAGAGTTCCAGAATATTCTCTCCCCAGTAAGAAAAAAAATTGGCAGGTGAGCTACTTGTCTTCACCCAGTTCTCATGTTCCGACATGGTGAAAGGGCTGGCAGTGCTGCATTTTTCTCTGCTTGCTTGGTTCAACCACATCATTTGCCTTCTGATCCAGCATTTTCCAAGTCTCTGTAGACTCCACTCAATCTGTGTATTAAGAAAGGCAACATTTCTCAGTCTTACAAAGATTTATTTTCAAACATGCCATTTCTGGAAGGTGGCACCAATGTTCTTTACTGCTTTTTCTACCCACCCACAGCAGAGCAGAGAAGAGCCCCATGATTTGGGGGCAGAACTCCTGAGTATGAGTCCAGCTCTCCCTTTATTCACTGCTTTGAAAGTCTTTAATTAGAGGCAATAATGGAACAATGGCAAAAATAAAACAGGCTGACTCCTTAGGATTAGGGGAGGAATTACAAAGCCCCAAGGAAAATTTTTCTAATATTCTACCTTTCTGAGGAAAATCCTAGACCAGGAATTCATCCAGGTGTGGAGAATACCTCTAAGAACACATTTATATTTTCTAGTCCCAATCTGTTTTCAACCCCAATACTTGGCATAACTACAAGACACCCAAAAACTCTAGAGTAAGCCCCAAAGCCTTGGTTGTAGTCTGGGAGCCTGTGATCTCTAACATTTCCAAGAAGGATCACATACTGGGGGTACATTGGTAATCCTCCTTCTCCCTTTCATTTACTACTGGAAAAAAACTTGACGCTAGCCAGTGTATGCCAGTGTAGGGGGTATTTAATTGCCTGTCAGCTATCTCCTCCTGCCTCTGATAGATAACAACACACTAATTTTCCCTTGAAATTCCCTTCCCATTCCCCAGTCTGGTGTGACTGGCTCCAGGCCTGGGTACCAGGTCTGGGCCTAGAAGATCACAGGGGCAATGACTGGTTCAGAGATGGGCATGTGTCCCAAACTGAGCAGTGAAAATCAGCCCTGACATTGTTAGAAATACAGAGAAAAAGGTATTTGACCCCAGGATTGCTAAACTGGTAGATGGAACTCCTTGGTAACCCTTTACCAACATGTAGGGAATGCCTGACTGTGCATGAAACTAACACTGAGGAAAACAGGGCTGAGGGAAAGAGGCAGTGACAAAAGTCCTTCACGTACTGTTGAGAGCCCTGGATCTAACTGTGCCTGAAATCACCCACCAAACTTTCAGGCATGGATTTCAAAACCAAAATGGTTAGGACCAGTACACCTGGTCTAGTGACAAATTCCTAGACCCCTCATTTCCCCCATGTTCCTCCGTTCATCTCTCAGACTTTATCAACTCATATTAATCTATGTGAGAATCCATCCCTGAAGCAACTGTGGAACTTGCCATTCTTTAGACATGAGTTTTCTTGATCATCCTACGGTAATCCTTTCCGGTTCACGGGGTTGCCAAGGTTCAGAATTTATCATTAAAGTATGTGGTCAGGAACTAAGGTTATTTCCCGTAGAAATAACTGTCCTAAAATTGAAAACACCAATTGAGCGGCTCTTGTGGGCTTTGCAGGGCCTTGAGATCCCTTGGAAACAAATGTCACCTCTTCTGCCATCTGCCTCGTGGAACATGGCTGTCTTGCTGCTGTCTTCCTGCTGTGTTCCCATCCTGCTCTCCTAAGCAGAGCTCTGATGCCCCCGGAAAGTGTCAAAATAAATCTTTGCCTTCATTTGAAGCCTAACTAAATAAACTCCTGGACATGTGCCAACTCCGGTCGGAGCACATGTGACCTCATTCATCTGCAACAAACAAACAACCTGGTGAAAACCACTTGGAGGCCACTGAGAGCTCCCAGGACTGTGTGTTCAGGCAGAGTACCTGTTTCTGTCCTGGCACTGGTGGACAGAATCCCTAGCTAGCTCAGCCATTCCTGGGGAGATGCTTTCCTGTGTTCTGGTCTCCCCAATCCTCTGCATGGGCCTTGGGAAGACCAGGTCCTTGTCAGTAATATTACATATTTATGGAAGGAGGAGAGCGGGGGAAGGAGAGGAGGGTGAGGAGTGGGAGTTAAAGAGAGAGGGAGAAAGAGGGAGAGAAGGACAGTGTCAGGGAGATGGGATTGGGACAATAATACCTTTATTGTAACCATTTAAATTAGTGCAGACTGAACTCAGTCTATACCTTAAATATTAAGATGATACTGAAGGAAATTTAATGCGTCAAACTCTTTGTGCTATTAATTTATAAAATTAGGCTTGGAGAGGATGTGTGCTATTAGAAGTAATTCTTTTATTAATATAAAGAAAGACTGTAGAGAGAAAATTCAATCTGTACAAAAATATATACAGTGACAAATAAGAGCCTCTCCCCACACCAACTACCTGGCCCTCTCTTCCTTCAGTTAGCAGATTTTTATTTCCTTCTAGGTGAAAAAAATATATACATATATATATATGGTTATACATATACCACATATAAAAATTATATATATACATATATAACTTACTATACCATATATATGTATATATGTATACAGATACATATATACATAATATATGTATATATAATTTTTATATATGGTATATAATTCATTTTTTCAATTCAATTTATATATATAATTCATATATATGGTACAATAAAATACAGTAAATAGATAAAACATATACATATAATTATATAAAATCATATATAATTTATATGTGGTATAATAAAATATAGTAATTAAATATATAATAATATAATTTATATTTATATGATATAATTTACACAAGAGATCAAACTACACATGCTTCTTTGTAACTTACTCATTTTCACTGAATGATAAGAACTGAGGCTCTTTCACGGCAACACAGATCTCACTGTTCGACTGGCTCCCTGATACCCACTAAAGGCTTGTCTGTGTAACCAGTGCCCGTGCATGGATGCTTAGGTTGCTTGTAGTGTTTGCTCTTGCAAACAATACTATATCTTGGTGCATATCTACAGGGAGAAATCCTCACTGGAATTTCTGAATAAACAACTCTATACACTTTTATTTTTGATTAATGTTTTATTTATTAACAATAAACAATCTGTTACTTGTATTATTTAGCATTTAGGCTCTTTGCATCTAATTAAAAATCTAGAGTAATTTTGGCTTAACCACATGAAAGTATATTTTCACTTTGAAAAATAAGTCCAGAGACAGGAAGTTCAGAGAGTCATCAGTGACCTAGGCTCCTTCTTTCTCTCTGCTCTGCCACACTGGGTATGTGACTTCCACTTTCAGTGGTCCTGCATTGTTACTGGAGCTCTACACCTCACACCTACATTCCAGGCAGGAAGAAAAAGAGAGGGAAGAAAAGAGGGACGCACCTCCCAGATGAGTCAGCTCCCTTTAAAGAGCCTTCCAGAAAGTTCCACGTAACGTTTCTTTTTTTTTCTTTGTTAACTGGGGTATAGTTGCTGTACAATGTTGTGTTACTTTCCCTGTACAATGAAGTGAATCAGCTATATGTATACATACATCCCCTCCCTCTTGGACCTCCCACCCCACCCCCCATCCCACCCATCTAGGTGACCACAGAGCACCGAGCTGAGCTCCCTGCGCTATACAGCAGGTTCCCTCTAGCTCTCTGTTTTACACATCCACATAACATTTCTGCTTACATCTCATTGACCAGAACTAAATCACATGGCTACACCTTATAACAAGGAGGCTGGGAAATGTTTAGGCAGCAATGAAGGCTGCCAAACAATTAGGGTTCAGCTTCTAAGGAAGGAAAAGAGAAAGGGGGCAACTAGCTTCTCCCACACATCATTACTCATCTTGATAAATTCCAAAATGCTTCTTCTTTTCAATTTTTAGCAGAAAGAGCTGGATACATACATTTAAAACAAACAAAAAAGCTCCTCTACAACTCCCACCTTCTCGTGGCTCTGTTTCATCTCTCTATTAAAGTGGGCATTTGGATGTCTTCATCCTAGAGCAACAGCAATGTTCATCCATACAAGCAGAGCAGACATGTAGCTCTGAAAAGTTTCTGGCACATGGCACTAGCAGCTGTCATCACAAGGAAGGCCTTGGCTGGCTCCGTGTATAATGAGCCCCCATGCATCCATCATCCAGCTCTAACAAAATTCAACTCAGAGACAATCTCTTTTCAGCTAATTCCTTCCCACTCCCCCATATTTTTTGGAGAAAACTCCAGTCATATGATTTCATCTATAAATATCTCAGCATATATCTCTAAAAGATATAGACTCTTAAAAAAATACCACAATGCCATTATCACATGTAAAAATAACAACTCCTTAATACAAAAAGTCAGTGTTCAACTTTCCAAGTCTCATAATTAACAATTTGCTTGAAGAAAGAATCCAAGTAAGGCCCCTGCATTACAATTGGTAAATATGTTTAAGTCTCTTTTATTTATTTATTTATTTAAACATCGTTATTGGCATATAATTGCTTTACAATGGTGTGTTAGTTTCTGCTTTACAACAAAGTGAATCAGCTATACGTATACATATATCCCCATACCTCCTCCCTCTTGCGTCTCCTTCCCACCCTCCCTATCCCACCCCTCTAGGTGGTCACAAAGCACTGAGCTGATCTCCCTGTGCTATGCGGCTGCTTCCCACTAGCTATCTATTTTTAAGTCTCTTTTAATTTGGAGGTTTCCAGCATAATTACTGGAGCTCTCCATCTCTTGTTTTCTTACAATAAAAATAAACTTATTATGGAATATTTAAAACACATATGAAAGCCTGTAGGCATTTCAGTTAGCAGCCGGTGGTCTAACTAGTACTCAAATCTGTCACCTTTTCTGCATCCCCAGCCCCCATCTCCCACCCCAGACACCCACCCTGGTCAAGGCCACCATCATCTCTTCCTGGAGCACTGCGATGGCCTCCCAGTGGGCATTCCCAGGCACCCATCTGTCTTCCACCTGGCACAAATTTGGTCTTGTACCCCTCTGCTTAAATAGAGTAAAATAATAAGATCATTCACAAAAAACTTATGATATATATATATATATTTTTCTTGCGTTGTTCAAAAACTTGTCTCTGAAAGCAATTTCCAAGATGTGTCCTCCAAAAATGTTGGGTGCTCACCTGAATATATAATATCAGATATCAAGTGGTGCAACTGTTCAGACAGAATCGCTCTGGGCCTTGGTGCGTGCACTCTCTTTGCTAACCCTAGGGCTTCAGGAATGTCCTGGGGCTCATTAAAGTCCAGTTTCCTGGTTCACATTCTCTATTCTTTCCTGCTGTCAGATAGCCCTTTCCTGATTTGGTTTCTGCCTTCTGGATTTTTCCCTGCGCGCATGCCTCGGTGTCCCTGCTTTGAGCCTGCCTTGGTTGCTAGTTTTTAACCTCTGTTCCTAGATCCCAGCTTGGCTCTCCCCTTCCTAGCTTTGGACCTACACCGTTTCTAAACTGTCATTTCCAATAGACGATACACACCTACCCTGCCAACACACACACACACACACACACACACACACACACACACACACATCACCACCAGCAAAGACATGAGTTCAAATAATTTCTCCTTAATTGGCCACATTATCACCATACCTCGTATTTCCTTCTGTCTTGAAGGAATTAATCGCGTAGTGAGGCAGTGAAATGGATAAATGCATGCATGATAGCAATACCCCTCCCCACAACCTGAATATAATAACAAATGTCCAGTCCAACATGGGGATCTGGTATTTATTTGGCTAACAGAGATTCCCCAGGATATTGAATGATCATAATTTACTGTATAATATATTATACATAATGTGCATCCAAACATAAGTTTAGGTGGGTGGCAAAGATGAAATCATACAGTCTTGTTTGGGCAGACTTACTGGATAAATCATACTTCTAAAATCCTGGGGTTGAATCAGTGCAGTAGCCAAAGAAGGGATGACAACAAGAGGAACAGAGTTACTTTTCAAGTTTGTTCACGCTCTGCTTTCTTCCTCTGCTCTGCTCCCAAATGTTCTTGGCGTATCTGTACAAAATGATCTCCTAAAATAATTTTCCCTCTAGCAGTCTCTGTGTCTGCTCCCTTCAACGGAGTAAACGAATATCTTCTCAGTGGCTACCCTTTAGCTGAACTTTCTGCCTTCCAGAAATAGAGCTTGGCTCTGGTCAGCTAACCCTGTGCCCTGCAAACTGCCCCAGCAGGGAGGGGCAGGCTGCTGTGACATGTCTTATGTAAGACCCTCCAGGGTGGCGCAGGGCCCAACAGAAGCAGGACCGCGCCAGGCAGCGCCTCCCAGCTGACCCAGCGCTCCCCGACCCCATCATGTGAGCTATCGGCTGCTCAGGGTGGCTAATTTTATCTCTTGTTATTTCCACTACAGCTCTGGATGCTACTTTACTAGGGAATCTGGGGGAAGGTATCCTTCTACCTGTTAAGTCCAGATCAAGAAAGAACAAATGTCTTGAACTGGCCAGAGAACTAGGACTGAAACCCAGTCCCTCCTTCAAGCAGTTGGAACGGCACATTTCAAGGGACTGTCTGTGCTGCAGGCCCCATGGATGTTGGTTATTTAGGCACAGAATCTCTTTGAACTAGAGGGGACCTTAGTAAGAGAGATTGTCTAGTGCTACTCTCTCATAACTTTAGTTAAGGGACATCAGGGTAAGTGTCTAATAGACATTTCCACCTCCCCAGGAGCCCTTGCATGGAGGGAGGAAGGAGGGAGCTGGGAGAACAGCTGAAATGCACATTTCACCTCCAGTTCAGACAAAAGGCTTAATACGAGAGACTCGGGAAGCAATAGGAAAACTGAGATGTGGAGGTCACCTGTAGTTCTACTTTTCCATTCTATTCCTAGTTCCCATTTCTATGGAAAATCAGGGGAGGTGGTTCTACAGATAACATTGTAAGTGCCATATCCAGTGAAGGCACATGTAGTTGAAAAGACAGGTGATCTGAAAAAATATCTTTCTCAAATAAATTCGCTCAGCTCTGTGCTTCAATTCATTTATCCATGCTATCTTTGGTAGGTTATTTTTAAATGCAAAAAAGGAAAAGGTCATTCACACAGACATGCAGTCTCACTGTCATAATCCGAGCCACCAGACCATGCCAAAGGAAACTGACCACAGATCCCTTCCCCCGCAGGCCCAGATGGCAGCTCTGAGAGCAAGATGCTCTTCTGGAACTGGCAGCAAAGTCCTGCCACTCTTATTCAATTGTCTTGAGCATGTTTAGTTATGCAGCAACTTTCAGTGATGTCTTCACCTGCACATGTTAGAATGGCTCCTTTAATCCACGTATAACATCTACATATGTAGAATTAAGACTTCCTTTTAGACACCACATTTCAGAAACAACTCTTTATAGGGACCTACAATTCACACACACAAAAAAAACGACAAACAAGGCTAGAATCAGTGCAGATACATGTTTAACAACTGGCTCTACAGAGAAACTCTGATTTGTAGTGTTTGCCATTTTCCACACTGTTAATACTCCCACCTTGGCCAAGACCAAGCTAATCTAACTTGATTGAATGTAGAGTTGGAAGGAGATGCACACAACTGGCTCCTGAAGGCAGATGAGAGCCAGTGCAAGGTGTCATCAGCACGCCACTGGCTGGAATGGTCAACAACAAATCACTTCTGTCCCTTCCAGAGCATCTCATTTTTCCTACACCAGTATAGAACTACTGGTTTTATTTACTTTACCTTTGTCCCCCCAAAAGGACCAGATCAGGCCCTTTTTGGATCACTGTTGGGCCTTGGTCTCCTAACTGCTCAGAACTGACTCAATCATCACTTTGGGATCCTGCTAAAGTCCAGACAACTTTGGGCTGACTTGATAAGAATCTGTGGAACCAAGAGAAGCAGAACAGTACAATGACTGAGAATAGGATATAGCATCCAAACAAAGTGGTTTCAAAGTCAACTCTATCATGAAGATAAGCTAGGAGAACAACCCAATCAAAAAATGAGCAGAAAATCTAAAGAGACATTTCTCCAAAGAAGACATACAGATGGCCAAGAAGCATTTGAAAGGATGCTCAACATGGCTAATTATTAAAGAACTGCAAATCAAAACTACCTCACACTGGTCAGAATGGCCAACATCAAGAAGTCTACAAATAAAAAATGCTGGAGAGGGTGCAGAGAAATAAGAACCCTCCTAATACTGTTGGTGAGAATGTAAATTAGTACAACCACTATGGAGAACAGTATGGAGGTTCCTTAAAAAACTAAAAATAGAGCTACCATATGATCCTGCAATCCCACTCCTGGACATATATCTGGAGAAAAACATAATTCAGAAAGATACGTGCACCCCAATGTTCACAGCAGCACTATTTACAATAGCCAAGACATGGAAGCAACCTAAGTATCCATCAACAGATGAATGGACAAAGAAGATGTGGTGTATATATCCAGTGGAATATTACTCAGCCATAAAAAAGAATGAAATAATGCCATTTGCAGCAACATGGATGGATCTAGAGATTATCATACTTAGTGAAGTAAGTCAGACAGAGAAAGACAAATATCATATGATATCGCTTATATGTGGAATCTTAAAAAAATGATACAAATGAACTTATTTACAAAACAGAAATGGACTCACAGATTTGGCAAACAAACTTATGCTTACAAAAGGCAGGGGAGGGATAAATTAGGAGTTTGGAATTAAAATATACACACTACTATATATAAAAAAGATAAACAACAAGGACCTACTGAATAGCACAGGGAACTATATTCAATATCTTGTAATATCCAATAATGGAAAAGAATCTGAAAAAATATATATATATATAACTGAATTGCTTTGTTGTACATCTGAAACTAACACAACATTGTAAATTAACCATATTTAAATAATATTTTTTAATTTAAAAAATTTTAAGGTACACTAGGAGATTTAGGGTCTCCTGACCTCTCCTAACCTCTCTAAATTGGGGAAAAAAAATAATATAACAAGCTCATTGGGAAGCTGTAAAAGTTAAGCAAGCAAATGTATGTAGAACATTTACCTCAGCCTCTGGCACATGGTGCTCCATAAATAGTAACTATGATTATCATTATTGCTATTACTTGACCTGGTTTCTATCTCAGCCCTGTCACTGCCTCACTAGTCTATGGAGCCCCCTCCTGAGAAGTGATCAGGGTACCTGCTTCTTGTGCAGCTGCCAGGAGCCACCAAACAGGGACCTCATGAGTTTCACAAAGTAAGAGGGCCCTAGGGTGGGATGTCAGGGTATCAGCCCCTGTGGTCCCATAGCCAGGCATTTTCTGTTTAGAAGAAACAGTGCAACAGACATTTCCAGCGGGAAGGCCACCGTCAATAAATAGAGGGCCTTTGGAAGTGGACACAGTAGG
The DNA here is from genome assembly GCF_002837175.3 of Physeter macrocephalus. Taxonomy (NCBI): domain Eukaryota; kingdom Metazoa; phylum Chordata; class Mammalia; order Artiodactyla; family Physeteridae; genus Physeter; species Physeter macrocephalus. The sequence continues at coordinate 112,935,451 of NC_041221.1, forward strand.
CCCGAGCTGCCCACTACCCCAACCTGAAGTTGGCTGCTGGGTAGGAGGCTTTCCCGGTATTCACCAGTCCTCCAGGCCTGCTCTTTACCTAATCCTGCCTCTCCTCCCTCGGCCCAGGGTCTTCCCCCCCTCATCCCTGTGCTGAAATTCCCCTGCCCTGCTTCCTCCCTAGGCCGACCAAAGGGGCAGAAACATCTTTCAAAGCTGATCACATTCCTTCTATTTATATGTCACTGTACAGTTTTCAAACTCTTTTACATCCATATGTATTTTGACCTTATCAAAAGCTGCTGAGCAAGGCAGGACTGATCTTATTACCCTCCCTTCACACCTATAAAGAAAGAGTGACCCAGAGAGGTGAGTGACTTGGCCAAAGGTAGGACAATATTCGTGGCAGAGCTGGCCCACCCTTGGCTTTGGGTCTCCCTCTACACCTATTCTTTACACTAGGATTCTAACCAAAGCCAGTTTTCCCTTATCAAGCCCCAAGCTGGACAGCAGCCCCATCCTAATACCTGCATCTCTAGGATGATGAATTCTCTTACCTCTCCCCAGTCTGTGTCTGAACAGACTGTTCCCATACTACCTTTGGCCAAAGTATCTTTCTGAGCTTGACTAGTTGTATGTGATGAGAGCAGAGCTGAGGCCCCTATACTTCCCTAAATAGACTCTTAGCCTTGTGAGTTATATAAAGGCTATGGAATTCTCAAAGGAAAAATCATTAAACAAACACTAGAGCTGGGAAGGACTTGAGGGATGACCTAGCCCAGCTTCTCATGGCACTAATGAGCAAATCAAGGCAGGCAGCTTGAGGGACGTGGCCCATATTCCCAGACTGGTTAGCCAGTGGCCGAAGGGAGCCTAGGCCCTAGGTCTCCTGACTCCTTGTGTACTGCTCTTTCACCTTAGGCCAAGGCTGCTTCTTGACCTTCTAATCCTCTTCTGAAGACTTGGGATTTTCCGTTGTTTTTTAGGAAGGCATTGAAAAAACAAAGGAGGCAAGGTTGTAAACCCAAATGTGGAAAACAAATACAAGCACTTCCTTTACCAATGCAAGATCCTGCTGTTTCTTTACTCATTATGCCCAATGCAAGGAAGATTAGAAGATGTCAACTAAAGTAAATGACATTTTAATACATAAAGCACTACACCTTTAAACATTCTGTGGTATTTTTCTTTAAATATATGTGAAGCCTAACTCCTAAACAATGAGATTTCCTTGTTCAAATGAGACCAAGTGTCTGAATGAGTGGCATAAACACCATGCTCAGAATGTCTTGGAATTCTTTTGGAATTTTCTTCAGAATTTCTTTAGCATTTTCTTTAGAGTCTTTGCATGTCTTCAGTGAAAGGATCCTACATCTTCGTGAAACTGGATTCTTAGCACCTTCTCTAGTAAAGGCCACCAAAAAAAAGACTCCATTGTGCACCTTCATCTCTCCACTGTGGTGATTCAGAGAATGTAGACCATTTATGTGAACCTGAGTATTCTTCCAGCTCTGAGAAAACCAACCGTCTTAGAAACTCTGTTGTGCTTTAGGAGAGAGACTCAGCTATGCTTGCTTTCTGGATCAAGAGAGCAAATCAGTCTCCCTTCAAGACCCAGATAAATAGTTCCAGTGAGGTCTGGTACAAAGTCCCCTTCCTCCCTCCTCCCAATCTTCTGGACTGCTTGCCGAAACCAAAATTTGCTTTTAAAACTGGTATGGCTGAGACTTGGCAGGGAGAGAGATTATCAAAGTAGTGAAACCTTTCATTCTGCAATAAAAGATTTTTTTTAAATTAAAGGTTGAGTAACCTAGTTAAGGGAGCGAGTAAGCCTTCACATAAACAAATTGTGTACATGATTTTCAGATCTTCCCTTGGTTTGGACAGTATGGGTAGCTGGCAAAAACAGAGAGTGTGAAATACCTTCAAGAGAAGGAAGGATGTCCATGGATGGTGGGAGAAAAGCCCTCGAGGGCTCAACCAGGACAAAATGAAATAACAGAGAGGAGGTTTTATCATAAAAACCAATGAAGCCTAAGCTCAGATTTCCTCAATTGCAAAAGGCTCCTTCTAAGGCTCTCTAGCTAATTTATGTTTATAAATTTATTTTTTTTCTTAAAGAAGCCCCCTTCTCTTGATTAAATACTCAGCCCCACAAAATCTGGGTGAGCCCCTGAGTGTGCCAGGTAGAGATTCTGTAACAGAGTTACATGTGTAGGCCAGGCTGATGTGGGTCCTGGATGGAAATGCTGAGTTGCCTCTTCCACTTCAATGTGCAAGAAGGACCACATCTCTCTATTTTCTGTGAATCAACCTGATTGCCACCTGGAAGCACCACTCTGCTGGGTGGCTGTGCACGCGCGCGCGCACACACACACACATAAACACACACACACACACACACCCCTGAGGATGGCTGCTCTGTCCATACTGGAGGCACAGAAATTGCTGCCAAGACCGAGAACCTCAAAGCCTGTGTCCCCATGCCCTCAGGCACATCATACAACCATCTTCCTTGAGGATTAGCCACTTCCTTGGGCTGCATTGACAGGTTAGAACAAATCTGACTCCATATTGGATCTCCTTCTTTTACTTTAATCTTTGTATTCTGCTGCTTTTGCTACAAGTTAATCACTAATGGGATGTTGCCTATAGCTTAAAGTATACATAATGGCCCATCTTCGGGGAACCCTGCCTCCCAAGCCTGAGTGTCAAGCTAAAATACTTTGGTTTAGCTCACAGGAAACATCCTGACCAAGTCCACCTGTGAAGAGCTGCAGGAAAGAAGAAATTAACACATCCCCTCTGGAGTCTGGCTGGACCAGGAAATATTTGCAACAACTTACCACCTTTTTTTACCTTATCTCTTCAACTCCCCCTCTTTGCTCTATAAAAGAAACTAGCATCCAAATCCGGGCAATCTGGCTCTCTGGGACACTAGTCCACCATCTTCTTGGTCTGCTGGCTTTCTGAATAAAGCTTCTATTCCTTGTCCCAACGCCTTGTCCTGCTGTGTGGTGAGCAGTGCTTGGACTCGACAGCACTCCTGAACCAAACGACGGGCACACTTCCTCCTCCAGAAACCCACTGACCTCTTTCTTCTGCTACAAGAGAACCTCCTCTTCACTAAGCAGCTTCCTTCAAGGCACTTACTTCTTCTCTTTTCTGTTCATTTAAGATAATTGTTTTGGTCTACTCTACCCAGAGTCTGAGGATGAACAAACCAAATGCATGGGGTAGAAGGTCCTGATCAGCAAACACTCCCAAGAAGAGAGGAGACTTTATGTTAGGTCCCTTTAGTGTAGGCAAAAAAGGGAAAGTGGAAAGAGAACAGTACATTTCCATGTTAAAATAGAATGATTGTTTCTATAAGTCGGTCACATGCCGCCGGTCTTGCCTCCTCATGTCTCTAATGGCTGGGAGAAAAGGCTGTTATAAGCCAGAAGAGAAAGCCCTTTTTGAATTTAGATGGGGTGTAGAAGATACTACAGGCTGCATATAAAGGAGTGATCATTTCTAGGCTTGATCCCCGGGCCACGGAAAAGCTGCCTAAGGGAGTACCCAGTGCTTTAAGTGGTTGGCCCAGCTCTAAACCAGGTTTGTTTTTCACCCTCATATTTAGGAGTCAATATTTGCAAAAGTGCTGCAAATAGCACTTCAAGGAAATGTTATTAATGTGTTCCCGTGGCCTCGTTTTTATTGTTTGCTTATTGTTTTTCTACTCCAGGTTCATTATAAGGAATCTTATCAGGTGGTTTGCAGCTTGGGGTAGAATGGTTCACTGCTGAGCAAAAAGCCACACAGGCCCTCCTGAAAGCCATACCTGACCAAGTAAACCCTGGCCTCTTCTTGGTCCCTTCATCAGCAGGATTGCCCCAGTCCCAAAGGGCAGGAGAACTGGCTGTGGGTATTTACGGAGCTTGTGGGCAACAGAGGTCTAGCCATACTGTAAACAGTTCAACGGAAAGAAATGTACACTCTCTGTGTGAATTAGGGTCAGTTCTCTATTGTTTTCGCTTGTTTGTTTTTGGTGCACGGCTTCCTGATCGCTTGAATCCATTTCACATTAATGGAACAAGTAAGTGCCTAAAGGTTTCTTATGCTCAAAGATGTGATGTATCAGATCTTTGGAAAAGAGTGAGCCTCTCTTAGGGTTCTTCCCCAGGGCTCTGTGAACTCTGTGACACAAATCTACCTGAGTGTCTGCACCCCTGAGGATTGTAGCTTCCAGTTCAGGTCTGTGTGCCTTAAAGTTGCCAAAACAACACACTTGCTAATGATGTTTTAAAATCCCCTAACGTTACCCAACTTAGTGCTAAGCACAAATGAGGAATTGAATAAATAGGCCTCTATTGATTGCACCTCTCTGTATTCAGCTTGTAACTAGAATACCCAAGATGAGAAATTACTCCTGAATCAACTTGCTGATTCTGGTTGCCACTTCAAGCATACCTGAGCTTTCTATCGCTATCATTGTATTGTATCTCTAGGACCCACTGGTGCCTGCCTCTCTGTTTAACTGTCTGACATTTTTAAGGCTTTAGCAACAGTACCACCAAATTTTCCCAGGATGTTTACCATCAGTTATTCATCTTAATAGGCCTATAGGGCAGGGGTGTGTGAACACTGGCATTTTATGGACCAGGAAACACACTCCTGATGACACAAAGGGAATCTGAGGCAGAACCATGATCGGACTTCTAGATATTCAGGGCTATACATGACCTGAGACAAAAGTACGTGGATTTTCATCATTTTATGAGTGACCCATTATTCAAAGCACCACCTTCTCTAAAAAGCCTTTCTGAGCCACTCCAGTCCACAGTGACTCTTTCCTAGAGCACCCTGCCCCAACCACCTCCTGAAACCCTAACACACATTTTATTTGTATGTTATGTGGGTCTTTAAACACATCCTCTTTACATGATCAATCATTTTCAATGGTTCACAAAACCTTTCCTCTGGAATATTACCTCCTTAAGGATACTCTTGTTTGTATTCCTCTACCACCTCTAGCACCATGCTTATTCCAAGATGGGGCTGAGAATGCACTGCCTGTGACCACCACTAGCCTGGATGGCTGCTAATTGAGGACAATAAATTGACATAAAAGTGAACAATGGAGGATGTGCTCCTCAGCTTGACCCAAAAAGGGCACATAGATAACCCCTCCCTGGTACTGCCTGCCCAGCGGTCTCCTCTGAGCCAAGCAGATAACAGCCACTGGCTCCCTACAGCCCTGCGGGAGTCTTGCTGGGTAGATTCCACCTGTGAACTGCCCTCTTCGTCTCTCGAGTTCATGCAGAAAAGTCTCATGAGCTAACCTTGAAATGAGACTGTCAGAATGCCCTGGGGAACTGGGCAGCAAAGACAGAGCTGAGTAACAGCTTGCCTCCTGTGTTCAAACCAACAAGCCTAAGAGTAAACCCACCTGTCTACCCAGCAAGCTCCCCACTTAATCTGATCATCCGGAGAAAACCAAAAACACATTGACTTAAAAGACAAAAAAACAAAAACAAAAAAAAGGCAAAAAAGTTCAACATAGAACATTTGGGAAATGAAGAAAAGAGCACAAAGTTATAAAATTATCCATTATCTCACCACCCAGAAATAAATACCATTAACATGTTGGTATATTTCTTTCTAGTCTTTTTTTTTTCATGTAACTGAAATTGTAGTTTCGCAATCTGATTCACTTAGCAGTAACATTTCACTTAGCATTTTTCATGTTATTAAAAATTCCAAAAGCATGATGTTAATGGCTTCATAATATTTCCTATCACAGAGGTACTCTGACAATTTAGCCAGGCTTCTATTACTGTTGTGTTCACATGTCATGTTAATGTTACTAGAGGGTGGGACTGGGAAACCTGCCCAAATCATTGCACTGAAGTCCTTTTTAGGAAACAGACAAATAGACCCGCTTCCTGTTGGAGAAAATAACTAGAATTTCTCATGACAAAACTGTTTTCCAACTATATAAAAATGGCCAGGGTGACTGACCCTATTGATGTCCCCTCCCCCATATTTCTCTTGACCTATTCACCTGCAAGATGTTAGACCCATTCCTTGCCCCCTGACAGCTTCTCATCTAAAGCACCAAGGCTTTCTCCTTTTCTGCTTGGAAGTTTTCTTCAGGATTCAAAGCCCCCAGGGGCAATTCTCAAGCAACAGAGCAGAGTTGATGGATAAATACTCCCAACTTCCTTGACCCTCCCTGGGAAAGTTGTAAAGCTCATTCTACTCACTTACTTGAAGGTTCCTGGTAGGACTGGGCCGCAGCTGCCTGCAGTGGTAATCCACTTATTACTGGCTTTCGTCCCGTTTTCTTAGTCCCAGCCCTTCAGAGATGCTTTCTGGGATCCACTCCCAAATAACTGGCTAACCTCAGCCTTGTCTCCAGGTCTGGTTGGGGGGAGCCAAACAAAAACAGTCATCTAAAATCTTATCTAAAAAAGAATATAGAGGCAGGAAATCCCAATATTTCACAATTGGCCAATAAACTACTGCTATTAATCATTCACTCTATGTGGAAAATACAAGAGTTTGCATCACTAACATAAGACTGTCTGAAACCTTCCTTTCTGAGCCATCTTAACTCCCTTCCATCCTCTTTGAAATTTCTCTCCATGATTTTGAGTGTAAATAAAACCCCAGTCGCCATTTCTTCAGTGGCCATTCTTTAGAAAACACATATTGTTTGTCTTTAGGGCTATTTAGAAATCAGCCCTGTCACCTTCAGTGGTTGCTCTGCAAAGAATCTGTAGACACACAATTTGATATGTCAGTGCATTTAAACAGACCAAAGTGCCTGCTAAATCCAACCCATAGGTTCATAGTCTTTGTTTATACAGCTGTGGCTTGATCTAAACCTGCTGCAGCAGTCAAGTATCACATAAATAATTCACCGAGGAGGGCTTGAGGCCAATTCATGAAGCAATGAATGTTTTAAATAAGTTAGAAAGCCAAAGAGTCTTTGAAACGTCAAACTGTTTACAAAAGAATTGAGATTCCTCTTTCTACATAAAATAATGTAAACCTTTCACACATTTCTAGAACATTCTTTACTAAGATGTATTTTTAGCCCAATGATTAAAGTGACTATGGCCCATCCCTTTTCCCCCATCTTTGGACACTCATTTCCCATGCTGGTAAACCTTTTTCTTCTCCAGTTCTTGTTTTTATCCTATTTAGCACTTAGAGACAGATTAAAACCTCCAGAGGCTAAATTATGATACATTTCCCATTCCCTACTGATACATAATTGAAAACTAACACAATTCTAAATCACAAAATCAGTAGAATGACAACAAAGTTCTAGTATTTCCTATTGTGCCTATTTTGATGCTTTTTTGAAATATCAAACATATTTCAAAAAATATTTACTTTCTGGCACCCTAATCATAGGCTGAGTTTGCCTATTCAGTAACGCCATCAGCGACACACCCAAGATTACAGACCATTTTGCAGCATAGAATTATGAACTGAAAAGCTGGCTGAAGTCCCAAGTCATATATTCAACTATACCCAATATACATAATAGCCAAAGGATTAAAAGATGCTCCAAATTTGGCCCTCTGGTTAGTATTCAGACAGACGGTGAATTTATTTTACAAAAAAGTGGCAAATCTTACCAAGTGTGGTTATTGTGATGCTAGAGCCCCATCAGAGGAGGGTATTACCAGTAAAAAATCAAATTAATCTACATATCACCAAACAAATGTCCCCAGGTTTTTCTACCAGCTACTGAAAACAAATTGACCTTAAAATAGCCACTAGACAGGTCTGGCAGCACAGCCAATTTATCAGCACTCATGCTGGCCAAAAACCTCAGCGGGGTTTGACCTCCGGGAGATGAATGGGAGCAGACTGCAAATAATTCAAGTGGTCTGACGTAAAGCTCCACGTCTTAGGGCTCTTTTTTTTCTTTTTTTTTTTTTTAACATCTTTATGGAGTATAATTGCTTTACAATGGTGTGTCAGTTTCTGCTTTACAACAAAGTGAATCAGCTATACATATACATATGTTCCCATATCTCTTCCCTCTTGCATCTCCCTCCCTCCCACCCTCCCTATCCCACCCCTCTACGTGGTCACAAACCACATGGCTGATCTCCCTGTGCTATGCGGCTGCTTCCCACTAGCTACCCTTCCCCTTCCCCATATCCTCAAGTCCATTCTCTAGTAGGTCTGTGTCTTTATTCCAGTCTTACCCCTAAGTTCTTCATGACATTTTTTTTCTTAGATTCCATATATATGTGTTAGCATACGGTATTTGTCTTTTTCTTTCTGACTTACTTCACTCTGTATGACAGATTCTAGGTCCATCCACCTCACTACAAATAACTCAATTTCGTCGACAGGGAGAAAAACCCGACTCCAACTAGCACAAGGAAAGAAAGGAGGAGGGGAGGTTATGGTTTATGTACATGGGGACCCCTGGGTCTTCAGGAAAGTCAGGGGACTTTGGGCAAGCCTGAATCCAGGGACTCGAACGGTGCCACTGGGGCAGTGCTCCTGTCTTTCTTCCCTCAGCTCTGGTTGCCTGGAACACTGGGGTCATTGCACAGACTGGAGCCTCGTCTTCATCACTTCAGTAAGATTTGGGGCTGTCCCTGTGTGGTTCAGCTTGCATCACTTGCCCTAGCCTTAGTCTCAGGCTATTTTGGCCAAGGCTGGGGTTACTTCCATCCTTAAAGCTGGAGGTGGGGCTGCCCACATACACATGAACTGAGAATGAGAAGGGGTGATTCTGCAAGAGATGCTGGGTAAGCAAGAAAAGGTGTCTACCATTAATGCCTTATCCCTCATTCATATCATATGTTGACTGAAAATAGCAAGCATGTCCTGCATCTTCCTGCTCAAAGCAGCTGGCAGAGACCCTCAGCTCTAGCAGGCACTCAACACCATTTGTTGATTGATTGACTCCAGAAGAACAATACAAAACCAGGGGGTTTGCTCTGAGCAAAGGCCATGCATGGCAGTCTGCAAAGACAAAGGACCTCACCAAAGGGCAGAGCTAATCACACAGGTTTTAATGAGTCTCTGGCATTTTAACTTCAAACAGGAAGCCCAAACAGGCTAGGAGATTTGACTCTATCTAGACTAGGTACCCAACACCCCAGAACATTTTTGAGTGGTGAACTTGTGGCTGGTCCTGTGTATAGGGGAACTGGGTAGCTCCTTACACAGAATTTTCACAATTTCACAAGCACTTTTAAGTTCCTACTTTCTCACCAGCCAAACAACCAAAGCCTGTGTGGTAGAGCATTACAGAAAAAACGTTAGGGTGGGTTCTAGTCACCACGCTGCTATTAATAAAGATGTGTGATTCTAAGCAAACCACTTGGTCTCTCTGAGCATTAGCTGCCTCATCTATAAAACAATGAATTTGTTCTCTTTAAGCTCTGGCATTCTAAAATCCACAACTTACTGAGCTCTGTAACAGGGCAGTGGCTCCTAACCTTGACTGCACATTAGAAATAGCTTGAGAGATTTAAAAATAACCCTGATGCCTAGGCCACAATTCAGACCAATTAGATGCAAATTTCTGGTGATAGGAGCAGGCCTCAATATATATTTTAAATCTCCCCCAGGTGATTCCAGGTAATTTGCAGCCAAGGTTAAGAACCACTACCCTGTTTCATTCTGCAATCTTCTGGAAGAGCAAGCTGAAGGGGGTGAAAAATGAGAACCGACAAAGCACAGCTCCCAGAGACCCCGTCTGCAGCCATTGTGGCCCTGCAGCTAGTGGCATCTGCAATGAGCATTTCACTTACTGCATTAGAAATTTCACTTACTGCATTAGAAATTACACATCTTTTATTGATGTGCCTAGTGCCATCTGGCACTCAGCATATTCCAGGGCAGGTTTCCAGAATTAGGGTATTATTATTTTTGGTGAATTCTTAGTACAAACGGTTTACCTAAAACTATTTCAGCCAAAGGACATTTTTCACTCTTAAGAGAATAGAAAACTTCAAGGTACTTCCCATGTTGCATAATGAACTAGGAAATGAGAGACACCCGAGTGATAGTTTAATCATTTTCCTCCTCTTATGTAATAACAAATGTTTTTGTTCAATTACATGAATCATCAAATTCGCTCTAATATCAGAATGCATTGCAAAGCAGGGGGAACTATATATCCTTGGCAATTAGCTGCTTTTTAAAAGAAAAAAAAATCATAATCAGTTGAGCTTTCTATGGTTCAATAATACTAACCAGCATTTATGTCACTTTCAATGATAGATTGGTCTGTTTCACTGAACCTTTTTTCCTAGGAAAAAATTGCTATACAATTTCATGATTCACATCCATACCTCCTGCCACATAATCGCATGTTCCATGCAAGCCTGCCTCCTACGTGCAAGGGCTTACTTTTCACTTCTGTTGTTTGTTCCTTCTTCTCTCTGCTTTGTGAGCTCTGATGCCCTTTGAAAGTAGCAGGTTGGAAATAACTTCGGTTGAAGTTTCAGGAAGTTACCTTGCCTTCATGAAACGCTATTCACTTAAAAGACTTCTTAAAATATATCTGACAGGATTCTTAAAAAACAACATAAATGAAGTCAATGGAAAGTGAGCCCTGTTCACGCCTCCCTTTTAAAAAAGGAAACATTTTGGTGACAAATAAAAACAAATGCCTCAGTTGACCAAATTTACCTTTATTTATTTTCTTCAAAGAGGCTCAAACTCATGGGACCCATTTTCTTCTTTGGGTAGGGAGGTCCCTGGGTGTAAAGGGGGGCTTGTGCTTATTTTATATGGCTTCAAACTCAGTATTTCCTACACTTCAGGGTAGATTGCACTTCTATGGGAATGTTCAAAATCTACCTCTTCTACAAAACCCTTTCTATAGTGATTTCTCACAATAATTCAGATTTTGGCTTCTCTTAATTAATCACATTGTCTGATAACACCAGACTCCACTCCCACACAGGAACCCTTGCCTGGGGTTGAGAAGATATCACTCCTTTTCGAAGGAGCATGGGTCCCTCATTCACCATTGTCTCTGTCACTCCTACTTCACTCACTTCAGTTACCATTTTTTCTCTGAAAGTTTTAAGAAGTTTGTATTAGTAAGGGTTTTCCAAAGAAAGAGAACCTCACGGGACAGATAAAGATATAGATAGATATCCTGTATCCATCTATCTACCTACCTACCTACCTATCTACACACACATATACATACATACAGGGAGGAGCGGAGAGATATATTCATTGATTTTAATGGCCTCGTTCACATGACTGTGGCGACTGTCAAGTCCAAAATTTGTAGGCAGGCTGGCAGGCTAGAAATTGAGGTAAGAGTTGATCTTGAAGTCTTGAGTCCAAAATCTAGAAACTCAGGCAAGGTTTCTATGTTGCTGTCTGGAGGCACAATTCCCTCTTCTTTGGGAAACCTGTCTTCACTCTTAAGGCCTTCAACTGATTGGCTAAAGCCCACCCAAACCACAGAGGGTAATCTGCTTTACTTAAAGTCTACTGATTTTAAGTGTTAACCACAACTTTTAAAATGCCTTCACAACAACATCCAGACTGGTGTTTGACAAATTATTCAGCACTATAGCCTAACCAAGTTAACAAGTAAAATTAACCATCACAGAGATGCAGCAGAGAGCAGGGCCCCTTTCTCAGAAATACAATGTTAATGCACCCCTCACTTCCCCTCAACTCTCCTTCTTTCTTCCTTCTCCTTCCTTCTTCCAGGGGGGGTCTATATCTAGTCTTGAAACCAGAGAGCCTCGAATTCCCCCAAAGTTATTGATGATATTCTAAGAAATCTTTTGTCTGCTGCAGCAGCCCTTCCCTGAGGCCATACATACTGCAAGGCTGAGCTGCCTGTATGGGGGAAAGGCCTGGGGTACAAGCACATGTGGGAAACCACATCCTCAAGTAGTATTTCAGAATATCACCTGCCCCCATTACATTCCATCAGTATTCAGTGCTGTTTCAGCTGTGCCCTCTTTTTTCCTTTCCTGCCCAAATTATAGAAAATTTCCTTTTTGGCTTGTTGCTAATTCTTCATTACCCACTTACCCTTAAATGTTTTTGCACACTGACTTCTGCTTTTCACCCCCACCCAACTGAAGCCATGTATTACAGAGTTCTTGATGACTCATTAGTTATCAGATTCTCTTGGGTCCACACTGCCTTTGACCCTCAGCTGCATTTGGGGCTGTTACTATGCCTTCTTTTTTGGCTTTTTTTCCCCTGACTCTTTATTTGCAGGAGAATCTCTAACTGACATCCTAAGCACAGTATTCCCCAAAGTTTTTCTTCAGCTTGGCTCTCTTCTCCTCCACCACTCCTTAACAATCTCATCTACCCCCAAATGTCATCACTGCGATAAAGAAGACTCCAAAGCGTGTATCTCTAGCTGCAACCTCTCTCATAAGCTCTAGGCTAAAATATTTTCCCATATTCAGAACCTCTTCACCTAGCTGTCCCTCTGGTACCTAAATCTCAATATGTCAAAAAGTCATTGTTTGGATAAAAAACCAAGAACCTACAAAATGATGCTATAATAGACACACTTTATGGTGAAAGACACATACAGATTGAAAGTGAGGGGATGGAAAAAGATATTTCATGCAAATGGAAACCACAAGAAAGCAGAGGTAGCAATACTCATATCAGACAAAACAGACTTTAAAACAAAGTCCATTAAGAAAGACAAAGTAGGACACCATATAATGATAAAGGAATCAATACAAGAAAAGGATATTACACTCATTAATACATATGCACCCAACATAGGAGCACCTAAATGTTGGGTTGGCCAGAAGGTTCATTCGGTTTCTCCGTAAGATGGCTCTAGTAGGGCTTAGTTGTCTTTAACTTCATTCGAAACAATTTTGTTAGACTGTACTGTGACAGCTGTCATATCAACGTGCATTTGAAAAAAAAACTTATCAAAATTGGTGAATATTTGTGTAGCCATTTTAATATTGAAGATGGAAGAAAAAAGCAACATTTTCTGCATATTATGCTTTATTATTTCAAGAAAGGTAAAAATGCAACTGAAACACACAAAAAGATTTATGCAGTATATGGAGAAGGTGTTGTGACTCATCAAACGTGTCAAAAATGGTTTGCAAAGTTTCGTGCTCGAGATTGCTCACTGGATGATGCTCCACAGTCGGTAGACCAGTTGAAGTTGCTAGCGATCAAATCGAGACATTAATTGAGAACAATGAATGACATACTCAAAATATCCAAATCAAGCGTTGAAAATAATTTGCACCATCCTGTTTATGTTCATCACTTTGACATTTAGCTTTCACATAAGGTAAGCAAAAAAAAACCTTCTTGACCATATTTCTGCATACAATTCTCTACTTAAATGTAATGAAAACGTTCCATTTTTAAAACAAATTGTGATGGGCGATGAAAAGTAGATTAACTGTACAATAATGTGGAATGGAAGAGATCGTGAGGCAAGTGAAATGAATCACAACCAACCACACCAAAGGCCGGTCTTCATCCAAAGAAGGTGATGTTGTGTATATGGTGGGATTGGAAGGGAGTCCTCTATTATGAGCTCCTTCCAGAAAACCAAATGATTCACTCCAACAAGTACTGTTCCCAATTAGACCAACTAAAATCAGCACTTGAGGAAAAGCATCCAGAATTAGTCAACAGAAAACACATAATCTTCCATCAGTGTAATGCAAGACTGCATGTTTCTTTGATGACCAGGCAAAAACAGTTACAGCTTGGCTGGGAAGTTCTGATTCATCTGCCATATTCACCAGACATTGCACCTTTGGATTTCTATTTATTTAGGTCTTTACAAAATTCTCTTAATGGAAAAAATTTCAATTTTTTGAAAAATGTAAGACTGTAAAAGGCACCTGGAACCATTCTTTGCTCAAAAAGATAAAAAGTTTTGGGAAGATGGAATTAGGAAGTTTCCTGAAAAATGGCAGAAGGTAGTGGAACAAAAGGGTGAATACACTTTTCATTATAGCTCTCGGTGAAAATGAAAAAGTGTTTTATTTTTGCTTAAAAACCGAAGACACTTTTTGGCCAACCCAATACATAAAATAAACATTAACAGACATAAAGGGAGAAAGTGATAAGAATACAATCAGAATAGGAGATTTTAACATCCCACTGACATCAATGGGCAGACTTTCCAGACAGAAAATCAATAAGGCAGCAGAGATCCTAAATGACACATTAGAACAGTTTGACTTAATTGATATCTACAGAACACTACATCCAAAAAAAAGCAGAATACACATTATTTTAAAGTGCACATGGAACATTCTCTAGGACAGACCACACATTAGGACACAAAACAGTCCTCAACAAATTTAAGAGGATAGAATTTACTTCAAGCATCTTTACTGACCACAATGGTATGAAACTAGAAATCAACCACAGAAAGAAAAATGGGGAGAAAAACCAATCACATGGAGACTAAACAAAATGCTACAATAAAAAACAATGAGTCAATGATGAAATCAAAGAGGAAATCAGAAAATACCTCAAGACAAACGACAATGAAAATACAACCTTACAAAATCTATGTGATGCAGCAAAAGCAGTTCTAAGATGGAAGTTCATAGCAATACAGGCCTTCCTCGAGAAATAAGAAAAATCTCAAATAAACAACCTAACTTACCACCTTAAAGAATTAGAGAAAGAAGAACAAACAAAACCCAAAGTCAGCAGAAGGAAGGAAATGATAAAGATCAGAGAGAAAATAAATAAAACAGAGATCAAAAAACTAACAGAAAGGATCAATAAAACCAAGAGCTGGTTTTTTGAAAAGACAAACAAAATTGACAAACCTCTAGCTAGCGTCACCAAGAAGATAAGACAGATGACCCAAATGAACAAAATAAGGAATTAAAGAGGAGAAATAACAACTGATACCACAGAAATACAAAAAATCATAAGAAAATACTATGAACAGTTAAATGTCGACAAATTGGACAATCTACAAGAAATGGACAAATTTCTAGAAACATTCAGCCTGCCAAAATTAAGCCAAGAAGAAACAGATAATTTGAACAGACCAATCACTAGAAGTGAAATAGAAGCTCTAATTTAAAAAAAAAAACAAAAAAAAAACAACTCCCTGCAAACAAAAGTCCAAGACTAGACGTCTTCACTAGGGAATTCTACCAAAAATACAAAGAAGAATTTATACCTATCCTCCTCAAACTATTCCAAAAGACTGAAGAGGAGGGAAAGCTCCCAAAGTCATCCTATGACACCACTATCACCCTGACCAAAACCAGAGAAAGACACTACCAAAACAGAAAATTACAGGCCAATATCTTTGATGAATATAGATGCCAAACTCCTCAACAAATATTAGCAAAACTAATCCAACAATACATAGAAAGGATCATACACCACAATCAAGTTGGATTCATTCCAGAGTCACAAGGATGGTTCAACATACATAAATCAATCAATGTGATAAATCACATTAACAAACAAACAAAAAAGACAAAAAACACATGATCATCTCAATAGATGCAGAAAAAGCATTTGATAAAATTCAACATTCACTCATGATAAAAATTCACTTCAAAGTGGGTATAGAGGGTACATAACATAACAAAACCCACTTATGACAAACCCACAGCCAACATAATATTAAATGGTGAAAAGCTGAAAGCCTTCCCACTAAATTCTGAAACAAGAGAAGGATGCCCACTATCATCACTTCTATTCAACAGAGTATTGGAAGTCCCAGCCACAGCAATCAGACAAGAAAAAGAAATAAAAGGTATCCAAATTGGAAGGGAAGAGGTAAATTTATCATTACATGCAGATGACATGATAGTCTATATAGAAAACTCTAAAGACTCCACACAAAAATATTAAAACTAATAAATGAATTCAGCAAGGTAGCAGGATACAAGATTATTAGATTGAAATCTGTTGCATTTCTTTTTTTTTAATCTTTTCTACATACGATGCTTCACATTTTTAAAATTTATTTATTTATTTTTGGCTGTGTTGGGTCTTCATTGCTGTGCGCAGGCTTTCTCTAGTTGCGGTGAGTGGAGGCGACTCTTTGCTGCAGTATGCAGGCTTCTCACTGTGGTGGCTTCTCTTGTTGCAGAGCATGGGCTCTAGACACGTGGGCTTCAGTAGTTGTGGCACACAGGCTCAGTAGTTTGGCTCACAGGCTCTAGAACACAGGCTCAGTAGTTGTGGTGCACAGGCTTAGTTGCTCCGCAGTGTGTGGGATCTTCCCAGACCAGGGCTTGAACCCGTGTCCCCTGCATTGGCAGGCGGATTCTTAACCACTGTGCCACCAGGGAAGTCCTGAAATCTGTTGTATTTCTTTACACTAACAATGAAATATCAGAAGGAGAAAGTAAAAAAAACCAATCCCATTTAAAACCACAATAAAAAAAACCCCAAAAATCTAGGAATAAACCTAACCAAGGAGATGAAAGACCTATATGCTGAAAACTACAAAACATTGATAAAGGAAGCTGAAGATGATGCAAAGGGATCTATCTCATGCTCTTAGATTGTAACAATTAATATTGTCAAAATGGCCATACTACCCAAAGCAGTCTACAGATTTACCCTACCAAGTTACCCTTGACATTTTTCACAGATCTAGAACAAATAATCCTAAAACTTATATGTAACCACAAAAGACCCAGAATTGCCAAAGCAATCCTGAGGGAAAAGAATAAAGGTGGAGGCATAACCCTCCTAGACTTCAGACAATACTATAAAGTTACAGTAATCAAAACAGCGTGGTACTGGCACAAAGACATATAGATCAATGCAAAAGAATAGAGTGCCCAGAAATAAACCCACACACCTATGATCAATTAATCTATGACAAAGGAGACAAGAATATACAATGGAGAAAAGACAGTCTCTTCAGCAAGTGGTGTTGGGAAAGCTGGATAGCTTCATGTAAATCAGTGAAATGAGAACTCCCGCACACCATATACAAAAAAAAACCTCAAAATGGTTTAAAGACCTAAATATGAGATATGACACCATTAAACTCCTAGAAGAGAACATAGGCAAAACATTTTCAGACATAAATCATAGCAATGTTTTCTTAGGTCATTCTCCCAAGGCAAAAGAAATAAAAGCAAAAATAAATAAATGGGACCTAATCAAACTTATACGCTTTTGCACAGCAAAGGAAACCATAAACAAAATGAAAAGACAACTTGTGGAATGGGAGAAAATACTTGCAAATAATGTGAGCAAGAAGGGCTTAATATCCAAAATACACAAACAGCTCATACAACTCAATAACAACAACAACAAAAACAACCCAATCAAAAAATGGGCAGAAGACCTAAATAGGTATTTCTCCAAAGAAGACATCCAGATGGACTAAAAGCACATGAAAAAATGTTCAACATCACTAACTTTTAGAGAAATGCAAATCCAAACCACAATGAGGTATCACACAGGTCAGCACGGCTAACAACAAAAAGTCTGCAAGTAATAAATGCTGGAGAGGGTGTGGAGAAAAAGGAACCTTCCTACACTGTTGGTGGGAATGTAAATTAATGCAGGCACTATGGAGAACAGTATGGAGGTTCCTTAAAAAACTAAAAATAGAGTTACCATATGATCCAGCAATCCCACTCCTGGGCATATATCTGGAAAAGATGAAAACTCTAATTCGAAGAGATACATGCACCCCAATGTTCACAGCAGCACTATTAACAATAGCCAAGATATGGAAACAACCTAAATACCCATCAACAAATGACTGGTTTAAGAAGATACATGTATCTACACAATGGAATACTACTCAGCCACAAAAAAAGAATGATGGACCTAGAGATGATCATACGAAGTGAAGTAAGAGAGAGAAAGACTATTATACAATATCACTTATACATGGAATCTAAAAAATAATATAAATGAATCTATATACAAACCAGACTCACAGACATAGAAAACAAACTTATGGTTACCAAAGGGGAAAGGGGGTGGAAGAGGGATAAATTAGGAGAATGGGATTAACAGACAGTTGACTGAAAAATGGCAGAAGGTAGTGGAGCAAAAGGGTGAATACATTGTTCAATAAAGTTCTTAGCGAAAATGAAAAGTGTCTTTTATTTTTATTTAAAAACCAAAGGAACTTTCTGGCCAACCCAATACTATCTATAAAATAGATAAGCAACAAGGATTTACTATATCACACAGCAAACAATATTCAATGTCTTGTAATAACCTATAATGGAAAATAATCTGAAAAAATATATATATATAAAACTGAGGGCTTCCCTGGTGGCACAGTGGTTGAGAGTCCGCCTGCCGATGTAGGGGACGCGGGTTCGTGCCCCGGTCCAGGATGATCCCACATACCGCGGAGTGGCTAGGCCCGTGAGCCATGGACGCTGAGCCTGTGTGTCCAGAGCCTGTGCTCCTCAACGGGAGAGACCACAGCAGTGAGAGGCCCGCATACCACAGAAAAAAAAAAAAAAAAAAAAAAACTGAATCACTTTGTTGTATACCTTAAACTAACACAATACTGTAAATCAACTATACTTTAATAAATTTTTCTTAAAGTTATTATGCCTCTTTGCCAAAAAATTGTGTGTGTTTGTGTGTGTGTGTGTATGTGCGTGTGTCTATGTGTTTGTGTGTGTGTTTGTGTGTGTGTCTATGTGTTTGTGTGTGTATGTCTATGTGTTTGTGTGTGTGTGTCTTTGTGTTTGTGTGTTTGTGGTGTGTGTGTCTATGTGTTTGTGTGTGTGTCTATGTGTTTGTGTGTGTGCGTCTATGTGTTTGTGTATGTGTGTCTATGTGTTTGTGTGTGTCTATGTGTTTGTGTGTGTGTGTGTGTGTGTGTGTGTGTGTGTGTGTACTCCTGGTACTGAACCCACTATGAATGTACCATATTTTCCAAGTACTCAGCTGCCAACTCTAGCAGTATTTTCTGACCACTGTCTTGCCTTGGCCCCCACATCCACCTCATTTCCAAGCACTATTTATTCCACCACCATGTTGTCTTAAGTCTCTCACACACCGTTTCTTCTCTTTATGTTCTCACTGCCACCATCCTGGTGAAGGTTCCTCATGGCTCATCTCCTCTTTCACAACAGCCACCTCACTCCACCAGCAAATGAGCCTCCTTAATGTTCCTAAACACAGCTGGTTTCTCACTCACCACACTTTTGCTCAGGTCATTTCCTCTGAAATCCCCTTTCAGGAAGTTACCCTTGAACCCATAGACTTTGCTCTGCCATTTTGGCATTTTACCATATTGCCTTGTAGCAACTTGTGCACCTCTAATTTTTCATTATGACCTTAATTTATCTTGGAAGCCCCTGTAGAGGTAAAGAGTTTACAATCTGAAAGGGCAAATAAGCTATATTCACCAATATAAAGTGTTGTTCACAGAAAGTGCTTCATAGATCTTTGTAGAAAGAAGAAACGTGTTAATCTTGTTTCCTCTCTAAAATTTAAACTAAAGGTTTAAATTTGCCTTACACTGTTCTATTCCCACTCCCATTCCAAGCCCTGGATAGTGTGGGACACAGAGATCTCAATAAAACTCTGTTACTTGAGGGGCTCATGGACTTTAATAAAAGACCTGGAAAAAACAACCCTGCCCTGAGCCAGGAAAATATCTCAGCTAGAGACAGTAAACTGGTGGTCACATACTGATTGCAAACATACTTTGATGATCCTCATAAGGTTTTAAACATTTTTAAATTAGTTTCTTAACATTCAATAAATCAGAAATGTGCATGCAAAAGCTGGATTTCCAGCTTCTCTCGAAAAACAGTGACATTTAGCAACATTGGACCTATATTTCCCACTGGCTGACACTTGGCTGGAGCTGATTCATGTGCCCCCTTTGGGACAGGGCCTAGAGACTCCAATTAGCCACACTTCCTTCTCACCCTATTTAAAGAACCAGCCTGATCCCAATAGACACAGGATTTTGGAACCCCTGATCTAAATCATTCAGGACCATAACTTCATTCTGTAGCCCACCTACCAGTCAGGTTCTTCCTACGAGAACATGCTGAGGAGTTTTCCAGATTTCACGCTGACCTCCATCTCTGGGCTGACCCATCAAGGTCCATCTCAGAGGGGCCAGTGGAGCCATTCCCTACACCAATTAATGCCTGTGACCTCATTTCATTTCCTTCGGCCTTTCTTCTCTTTTGTTTCAAGTGAAAGGAAGCCAAAATTCTAAACAAAAACAAGCTTTCCACCTCACTCTCCTTAAAGAACAAAGTAGAGCAATGACTGCCAACCCATTTCAAGTGCAAGTACCTCCACAGAACAAACAGCAGCAGTTTGACATGGCCCAGAGGCCATGGGACCGCAGGGGAAAATGAAGGGACTTTCCCAAGTTAAGCAAGGATTCAGCACGAGTGGTTCCGGAAGTGTTTTTAGATAAAATGTGAAAGTTCCAGAAGCCATCTGGTTATTTTTTTATTTTTATTTTTTGTGGTACGCGGGCCTCCCTCTGCTGCGGCCTCTCCCGTTGCGGAGCACAGGCTCCGGACGCGCAGGCTCAGCGGCCACGGCTCACGGGCCCAGCCGCTCCGCGGCATGCGGGATC
>NC_041221.1:112956011-112994972 GCF_002837175.3 Physeter macrocephalus
GAACCCGTGTCCCCTGCATCGGCAGGCGGACTCTCAACTACTGCGCCACTAGGGAAGCCTTGGTTATTTTTTTATAAAGCAAATATTTAGGGACTCCCAGGAATCCTCCAGATAATTAATGGAATTTACCCTTTTTCATCCAGTTACCTCGTTCACTGCAGACTCAAGTCTCCATAACTGAACAAGACAGTATGGTCTGTGAACAGACTGAACTCCTTTGACCCTTTATCTTGGCAGAAACTCCAATGATGAATATGAAATGTCAGTTGATGGGTGGCACCGCAGCTAAGATGAAAAGTGAAACAGGGCAAGTCTTCAGCTGGAAGTGTGTGTTCAATTAATGTGTCGTCAAATTGCTCAAGTTTTACTGTAATCTGACTCACCCACAGCTATTGTTTTCCTGATGGAAAATTTAAATAAATAAATAAATATATATATATATATATATATACATATATATATATATAAACACACACTGTACATACATTGGTTAAGATTTGATGCTTCTCTACTTCCACCACTTTGCAAAAACACAATTAGATGCATCAGGAGCATGTTACCTAGGTTGTTTTTAATGCAAACAAGGAGTGAGATGCTGTCACCTTTCCAGGTGCCTCAACTTTAAAGAAGCAGGGGGTTTTCTGGTGAAAAGTCTTTCCTTGACCTGATTTGTGACCAGAAATGTACCTAATACAGATTCCTATACATGGGTTATTATGAGGAACTATCCGCCATGCAGCTGGACTGACACTGGAGGGACTAAAGGTCACCGATTTAATTCACCAGCGCCTCTGCCCCACCGCGTGTGCAGGGGCAGCGCACCTGCCAGGACCCCTCCTGTGGCTGGGAGCCGGGGCGCTACGCAGACTCAGGCCAGCCTGTCGAAGGTGCCGGCAATGGCCGTGGGTGGGCTCCGGCAGCCCCAGACAAAGGCCCGGCTCCCACATGCACTTTCCTGGTGACAGCAGTGACAATAATAAAAAAAAATAATACAAGCATGCCCAGTTCCGGGCTTCTGTGGCATCGAGAGTCAGCTGAGGCTCCTTGCTTCAGAGACATTGGCTAAGTGCTAACCTAGGTGGGGGCTTGCTCAGCACACCGACCTCCTTCCCCTGAGACACCCACACCCCACATCACTCGGTGCCACGCTGTCCTGGCTAGGAAGTCCTGGCTCCTGCCATTTCTCCTTCCCACCCCTGTGTGTCCGCTCAGGCCCTGCCAGTCCAGAGCTCCCAAGCTGGCAGCCGAGGGGAGGCTGGATCCTGCCTGCAGGAAGCGTTTGTTCATCTGCAGAGTGTTCTGTCGGCTGTTTTGCACTCAGCCACTCACTCCACATGCCCCGCAGGTGAGTGTCCCCCCCCATCCCTCCAACACCTGGCTCCGAGGTCCTGACTCAGCACCTTCCAGCCACCCCTGACTCGTCCCCACGGGCTCCAGCTCCTCCGTCACTGTCCCACCACATGACCTTAATCTTGTTAAGAGCGTAGCATCTGTTTCTTCTCAGTCTTTTTTGTCAACATGTGCTTTGCTTCCTTTCTGTTGGAAACAGGGAGCTCCTTGAAGACATGGACTGCAGGTATTTTCACACAGGGTGTTTTTAAGGGGCATTATGGCAGTACCAGGGAGAAGATTCGGTGGGCTAGGAGACAGGAAGAGACAGGGACACAGAGGGCAAGAACCAGCTCATCTCTTTTCATAACGTCCTTCACAACGTTCAAAAGAGATTCATGTTCCCCATTCCTCAGGTAAGACACGGAGGCCCACAGGCTGATGAAATCAACCACAGACCACGTGTGGGTAGGGCCCGGATCTGAGCCTAGACTTTCAACACAGAGCTCTCTCTATTAAGCTGTGCTGTCTGCCTTTGACCTATCTAGATATTTCCCTAGATGCAAGAAGAAGCGAAAGAAGTATTTCTTCTATCCTGATAAAGGACGAAAACTAAGGAATCAATGAAGACTTCCCTTTCTGTCATTCATGGTGGAGGCAAATGAAAAGTGGAGCAATTCAGCCAAATTAAGCCACTTTGCTCAGCAAAGCCCCACTTGCCTTGCGTGCTTCTATTACACCCGTAGGAAGAGGCCAGAGGCTCCTGTGTGCTTCACACCGTCCCCCAGCACTTACCGAGTGCTCCCGGGTGCTGTGTGCTAAGCGCGTGGTTCAAAATTCCTAACGAATGAAGCCGACTTGGAGACGTTGTGAGGTGTGACATGCAAGGCTATTTTGCCTAGCAGGAAAAAGCTGCTATTTTTCTACCTTATTTTAACTGCTCTAGGAAAATTGTAAGAATGACAAAGTTACTCCCACACCTGTCCCCTCCCCTCAGGGAAGGGGAGGTGGGGCAGGAAAAGCAATGTGACCATCAGGGCTTCCTGCCAGCTCTGCTGCTAAAGGCTGAACCCATTTTAATTTTGTCAAGTAAAATGAAGACATTCAATTCCATTTGAATTGAATCTGTACCAATAAGGAGAGGGCAGGGTCCGTGTTAGGAGGGAGGGGGTTTAAAGTGCAGTTGAAGTGTTCAGTCGCCCCTGGGCAGGGCCAGGGCAGTCAGGCACTTGGTCACTGCTGAGTGGAAAACTTGATGCCCTGGGACGGTTTGAGGTCTCCAACATCACCCTGATAATAGAACAGAGCAGTTGGTGCCAAGACCTCGCTCTCAGAAGCCGGGCTTCATTCCAGGCGAGGCCAGGACCAGAAGCAGAGCTGGCAACCGAATGTCCACGAATTCCTCCAATGGTGTTATCTTGGTGCCACAGGACTCAGTCAAGCCAGAGTATAGCAGGAAGATGATGACCTGGGAATTCCAAAGGGTGAGGCCCTGAATTCCACGAAATCCCAAAGTTATTACAACAACCTTGGGCAGCTTCTCAGTCCTCCTAGCAACCACTCTGATCCTGCCCAGCTCAGGACATGCCTTACTATTGATCACATCTACATTTGGGGTGACGCATTCTCCCCTGACTGGCTCCTGCTAGGTAACAGTTTGTTCCAATGACTTGATGAGATGCCTGGCTGATGGCTCAAGAATTAAGGATTTCGATTCTGTTCAAGTTCACATATCTCTAGGAAGCCCCACCCTTGGCTGGCTGGTATCGGGGAAAGTTTGTTGAATTTAATTATTTGATTAGACAATCCATTAATGTGCTTCAAAACTCAAAATGATATAAAATGTTCCCACTGAAAAACCTAACGTTCTCTTACCCACCATCACACCATCCATCCCATTCTCTACCCCACAAAGTAACCATTTCACTAGTTCCTCAGTATGCTTCAAGTGTTCCTTTATGCAAATACAACCAGATATGAAAGTACACTCATTCCCCATCCTTTACACAAAATGTAGCCAATATACACTGTTTTGCATTTTTGCTGGCAATCATTCTCTCTCAGTTTACTAAGAACTTCCTCACTCATTTTTGTAGCTGTGTAGTGTTTATCTGGTTCCATCACAATTCATTTAACTGGTCCTTGGTAGATGGTCACTTAGATTGTGTACAGTCTTTGCTATTACAAAACAGAGCTGCAATGGAAAACCTTGGACATACATCCTGTTATATATATGCAAATCTATGTGTAGGAAAATTCCCAGCAGTGAGATTGCTGGATCCTAGGGTCAATGCATTTGTAATTTTGAGGGATATAACTCAACTGTCTTCCACACAGCTGGCCTGTGTGCCCCTCACAAGCATTGTAGGAAAGTGCCTGTTTGATGGGATAAATGTTTGAGGAGAGCCGGTTCCCTGTGCAGCGATGGCTCTGAAGATGCGCTGTGAGAGAGAGGTGAGAGGCGGCAGACTGTTCTGTGTTGTACTAAGTGGTACCCGGAAGAGTACTGGAATGAGGTTAAGAAATGCCAAATCCACTGGAGTCACCACAGGGCTCAGAAAGTGCCCTGCAGCATGGTCGCCTTTGGGAAAAGAACTTGAACAACTGCTTTAGACCCTAAGTTGAAGAACTCAAAAAAGATCTGATGCCCTCAAGACCAGTTTTTGTAGAATGAAATAATGCCATTTGCAGCAATATGGATGGACGTAGAGATGACCATACTAAGTGAAATAAGTCAGACAGAGAAAGACAAATATCCTATGATATCATTTATATGTGGAATATTAAAAAAATGATACAAATGAACTTATTTATAAAACAGACTCACAGACATAGAAAACAAATTTATGGTTACCAAAGGGCTTTTCTGAAAGGGAGGAGGGGTAAATTAGGAGTTGGGGGTTAGCAGATACAAACTACTACAAATAAAATACAAAAACAACAAGGTCCTACTGTATAGCACAGGGAACTATAGTCAATATCCTATAATACACCATTATGGAAAAGAATCTGAAAAAGAATATATATATATGTATATATATACACAGCTGAATCATTTTGTTGTATACCAGAAACTAACATAACATTGTAAATCAACTATACTTCAATTTAAAAAAAAAAAAAAAAAAGACCAGTTGTTGAGCTTATGAGCCTTTCAGCATCCGTGGCTCGAACGCTGGTGAATGGCAGGAGGGCTGTCGGGGGTTAGGGATCATGTTCTCCTTTCACCTCTGCCTGGCTGTGACTACCTCACTCTCCCTGGGCAATACGTTCAGCGATTCTTGTCCTGCATCCCTCTCTAGGGAATCAGATCATGTGGATGGAATCCCCTCACAAACTGTAAAGTGCTCTCCAATGTGGGAGTTATTCTAACTGAAAGAAGGTGTCCAATCAGAACGCTGAGGACAGTGGATCAGGCAGGGCAAATGAATGAGAAGTAGGTTATGAGAAACTAAGTCACCCAGGTCCCTAGCGTATAACCTGGGTCAGCTGTGGCGAAGACACGAGCCAGTCTGTTCTACACACTGCAGACAAGGGCTCTGATTAGAAACTCGGATCCCTTCCCCAACACTGCTTGGCCTTTGACAAGTTTAGCATGGACAGGAGGAGGACATTCTGTTTCTTCAGTGTCAGCGGCTGACTCATTTCCCTCTTCTCTGCAATAAGCACAAAGGCCAAAGGCAGTCCCTCCACCCAGAGACAGCAAACAGCTCTGAGAGCAGCGTCCTTCCAGATCAGCGGTAGGGAAAATATATCTATGAATATTCATCCACTACTCATTTAGGAGTGTTCTGTGTAAAGACCCTTTGAAAGCTGATGAGAATTGGCATAAAAGGGTTTCATGAATTCCTGATTCAGCTGGCCCCTACCCCAGAACACATGCAATGGCTGTCACAGAGAGCGGGTTTACAAAGAAAATGTTTCTGCAGATGTCTGGGCTTGCACTGCAGCAGCCTCCCACTTTCAAGCAAGCATAAAACAGACGCTGGGATTGGGCTGGGCCCTGAGGAACTAAGCCACAGATCTCAAAACCAAACTAAACTTCAGCTCCCTGAGGGAACTTCCTCAATGCTCATAATTTCAAAGATGTCAGGTCTGAGGATGGGGGACCTCTACCTGTAAAGGTCTCCCTTCCCTGTCCCCTTACTCAGCTCCCACCATCCTAGACAGATCCTCTCAGACCCTCTTGCCTCCTGGTGAGGGCTTCCCTGACTGCTCCATCCCACAGGGATGCTTCATTCTGCAGTCACAGAACTGCCTGTAAGTACCTCCCATGAGGAAATGAATTACACACCCTGCCATCTTGTCAGTCTCCTTGCATCATTGGCCTGCTTTAGTCATGAGCTTCATGATCATTATTTAACTTTCTATATGCTCTTTCCCTGTTCATTCATTCCCACACTCATTTTCATGCAACAAACATGTATTGAGCATATAACACGTACCTTGACTAACTGCTAAAGATTCAAAGATAATGATAAAGATAATAATGATAATAATGATGATGATTATGTAACAACACAACTATAACAACCACCACCACCATAATAACAATACTTACTGAGTACCATACTCCAGCTTCTGGGCTAAACTCTTACTTCATTTAATTCTCACAACCACCCTTGGGAGGAAGGTTTATAATTATCCCCATTTGGAAATTATATTCAGTATCCTGTGATAAACCGTAATGAAAAAGATTATGAAAATGAATATGTATATGTATAACTGAATCACTTTGCTGTACAGCAGAAATTAACACAACATTGTAAATCAACTGTACTTCAATAAATTTTTTTTAGAAAAGAAAGAAAAAAAACAAAAAAATCTGGACTGAAAAAATATATTTATAATTATCCCCATTTTACGGATGAGGAAACTGAGGCTCAGAAAGGCTAACTAATTTGCCTGAGGCTGGAAGCAACCTAAAAGTCCATCAACAGAAGAATGGATAAAGAAGATGTGGTACATATATACAATGGACTATTACTCAGCCATTAAAAAGAACAAATTAATGCCATCTGAAACAACATGGATGGACCTAGAGACTGTCATTCTGAGTGAAGTAAGTCAGACACAGAAAGACAAATATCATATGATATCACTTATATGTGGTACCTAAAAAAAGGGTACAAATAAACTTATTTACAAAACAGAAGTAGAGTAACACATGTAGAAAACAAACCTATGGTTACCAGGGGATGGGGGAGGGAGGGATAAATTGGGAGATTGGGATTGACACATACACACTACTATATATAAAACACATAACTAATAAGGACCTACAGTATAGCACAGGGGACTGTACTCAATACTCTGCAATGGCCTACATGGGAAAAGAATCTAAAAAAAAAGTG
Organism: Physeter macrocephalus; assembly: GCF_002837175.3. NCBI lineage: Eukaryota > Metazoa > Chordata > Mammalia > Artiodactyla > Physeteridae > Physeter > Physeter macrocephalus. The sequence continues at coordinate 112,962,695 of NC_041221.1, forward strand.
GATATATGTATATGTATATGTATAACTGATTCACTTTGCTGTACACCTGAAACTAACACAACATGTTAAATCAATATACGCCCATAAAATTTTTTTTAAATTTGCCTGAAGCTATACAGCTAGTATTTGGTAAAGTAGTTAGTAAATCCTCAAAAAGCTCCTGACTTGTGAAGAAAGACACCCCTTTTAAAATCTACCTATCTGAGATAGTCTGTGCCCTATACACAAATTATGGTTAGTTCAAGCTCCATGCAGATTTTCTGAGGAACTCTGAATTCCTCCCACAACTAACTGCTCTCCTTATTCATGGTTTTAGGCCCCTTTCACATTTACAGCACATGTTTCTTTCATGTGTTTCTTTTCTCACGTTTTATTTTTTCCCCCAAAAGAAAACAGGATCACTTTACATAGCAGACCCTGATTTACCTGGCTGTCCTCTTTCCAACAGCACCCAAATTTTGTTCACTCTCCCCCAAGGATCCGTGCATTTCAGGAATGGTCTGAGCCTCTGGGAATGGGTTTAGGATGAACATGTAAACCAATACAATGAAACACAGAGGAAGACGGCCAAGGAGGCTTCTTGGCTTCTTTTTTTTCAGCTCTTAAAAAGAGATGAGTGGGAACTTCCCTGGTGGTCCAGTGGTTAAGACTCCATGCTTCCACTGCAGGGGGCACGGGTTCAATCCCTGGTCAGGGAACTAAGATCCCATGTGCCATATGGCATGGCCAAAAAAATAAATTTTTTTTAATATTTTTTAAAATTTCAAAAAAAATTTTTTTAACATCTTTCTTGGAGTATAACTGTTTTACAATGGTGTGTTAGTTTCTGCTTTACAACAAAGTGAATCAGTTATACATATACATATGTTCCCATATCTCTTCCCTCTTGTGTCTCCCTCCCTCCCACCCTCCCTATCCCACCCCTCCAGGTGGTCACAAAGCACAGAGCTGATCTCCCTGTGCTATGCGGCTAAAAAAAGAGATGAGAGAGAGCAAACAAGAGTGCCCTTTTTCCTGCCTCTGCACATGACTGACTGTGTGTGAAGCTGGAACTATGGCAGCCACCTTGAGACCAGGGGAGCCAGACAAGCCAGTACACTGAAGTCGGGAAGAACCTGGGTCTTTGATGACACTGTTGAATAGCCAAATTAGCCAAGTCTGGAGCGGTCCTTCTGCTAGATTTCTTATTAAGCGAGATCATAAATCCCTTTACTGTCCCAGCCTTGTTGCATACCACTACGCTCTCTGCTAGCAATGGCCATGCACAGTGATGCCCCGCCGAAGAGGAGGGGAGGGTAACAAGCACATCTCGCTACCCTACAGCTGTCCACAGTCAGCTACAGTCTCCACTGCCCTGCACTGCCTACTAGCTCCCTTGCTCTGGTTCCCAGTGCAGCCCTCAGCCCCTAAGGGTAAGGAACACACCTGATCACATAAGCCTCACTTCTCTCTAAGGCTTCAGATGCCCTGCCCCTTGCTCTCTGGGTCCATCAGAGGACACAGAGGTGGGGTGGCACCCGGTGACAATGCTGAGAAAACTGTACAAATTGGAATCCAAGACTGAGTAGAGAAAAGTCCACATCAACAGTGAGGAAGTCTCACGGAAAAGAGAAATGAGACTTTCTAACAGTACCTGTGCCAACAAGTTTGCAGAATTGCAGGGGCAGAATAAGGCATGTGAAGGGGGAGGAGAAATGAAATGATAACATTCATTTGTTTTGTAGAAGATACCATTTACTGAGCATTTACTACATGTCAAACTGTGCTAAGCAATTAATAGATAGAATCTCCTTTTCTCCTTACTCTTTCTCCTTTTTGCTTTCCCTGTGAGGTATAGAGATTTCACTGTCTCTATTCCAGAGAGGAATGTTGAGGAGATTATGAAACTTTCCCAACTCTATGCTGCTGGTAAATGGCAGAGCCAGGATTCAAACTGGCTTCAGCTTGTTTGAAAGCCCATGCTCCACAAACAACCACCATGTACTGAAACCGAACAGGACGCTGTGGGGCTCCTGGGCACAGAAGCCTTTCCATGTCCCCTGTTTCTTGTAGGGAACAGACTCCCGCCTCCATGACCTTCCCTGAGTTCCAAAGAACAGCTGCTAATCTGGGAAGGGAGGGGATGCAGAGACAAGGGAGGAGTAGCCAAGAAACAACAGTGCAGCCTTGGGGCAGGGTCCTGGTTCCACCTCAAGGGATCCACATAACAATATCTTTAAGGTCTTTATAGAATTAAAACCCAACAAATGTAAGATGTCAGCATTCTTCATACTGGAGAAGACCATCTGAGGCCAGACTAAAGGAACCAGAGAAGCTCATCAAGAAGATTACTTGAGACAAGATTAAAGGAATGCAGGCCCTGCGCACACCCCACCCTTGAACGATTGCTGTAAAACTCCTCATCAAATCCTCCGGGGTTGGGACAAACAGTTTTTGGGGGCAGGAGCCCACTGTGTCCCTCTTGGCCTGGCAAAGCAATACAGCTATTCGTTTCTACTTCACCCAAAACTCTGTCTCTGAGATTCGATTCAGCACTGGCGCACAGAGGCTGAGCTTTCAGCATCAGTATCGCGTCATTCATTCCTTGTTTTAATAAGAATTTGCCGAGCACCAACACTAAGAAAGCCAGGACTTGGGCTAAACACTGAAGATACAAAGACAAGTAAGACATAGACTCTGTTCTTACGGAATTTACAGGCCAGCAGGGGCACAGCTATATCACCATCTCTGTATAGTACCATGGAAAGACCCCAGGCATGATGGGGCACAAAAGGGGCAGAGAGGCCAGAGGAGGAGTTCTGGAGGAGATGACACCTCCTCGATTTTAAACAAAAGTTAAGCATAGCTAAGGGCACAGGACGGGGCAGTGCTGCATAGGGGGGAAACAGCAAAGGCATGGCTAAAAGAGATGTGAGATGGCTCAAGGCTGGAGGCGATCTGGGGACTGCTGGAGACAGTTTGGCTCATCACAGTGAGGGGAAGGGGACCACACAGTGAAGGTGAGTAGAGGCCAGGGATGCTGCTAAACATCGTACGGTGCACATCACAGCCCACAGTGAAGTATTATCTGGCCTAATTATCCAGCTAAAAAGCAGGTCGAGAAACTCTGCTTTAGATTTTTAACCTAGTCCAGCCCTAGTCATTTTGCAAAGACCGAGGCCCTAAGAACTAAGTCATCTTGACTCTAAGAAGCCCAGGTCAGGCAGGACTTGCTGTTGGCAGCTAAGACCTGGCACCAGGAGAGCCTGGTGGCCTTACCGTGAGTGGTTCAGGCTCTGGAGTCAGACTGGTTGGGCTTGAATTCCATATCTGCCTCTTACCATTGTGTGACTTTGAGCAAGTCACTGAACCTCTCCATGTGTTAGCTTCCTCATCTGTAAGATGCAGATACAGTAGCACTTACGAGGTAGGGTAGTTGTTCTAGTTGTTCATTGCTGAATAAAAACTACTCGGAATGTAGTGGCTTAGAACAGTCATTTTAGTTTGCTCACAAGATTGTAGGTCAGTAAATCAACTATACTTCAGTTTAAAAAAAAAAAAAAAAAAAGATCATGGGTCAGGAATTTAAGCAGGCTCAGCTGGGCAGTTCTCAGATCCATGTGGTGTCACTTGGCGTGGCAGGATTCGAGATGGCTTTTTCTCTCCCAGGTCTGGTGCCTCATCAGGAAAAGCTCAAGGCTGGCTTCAACTGGCCCCTGTCCCTCTCCTTGTGGTCTCAGGGGCCCTCCCCATGGTTTCTCTGACAGAGTAGACAAAGCTCTTATGTGGTGTCTGGCCTCCGCTGGAGTGTTCCAAAAGACAGCTCAGAACGGGCCCATCAGCATTTCTGCCATATTCTATGGATCAAAGCAGTTATGAGGCTCATCCAGATTCAAGAGGAGGGGACATGGACCCTAGTTCTCAGCAGGAAAAGTATCAAAGAATTTGTGGCCATCCTTAATCTACCTCAATGGCTGTGGGAATTAAATGTGTTGGTACACACAAAACACTTAGAACAGTTCTAGCACGAAGCAAGCTGTTTTTTTAATGCACGTTTGCCGTCAATGCCATAATTTTATTAGTAGCAGTACATTCAAAAGCCTTGCTGGCAAGATCAGGGAAGCAGCACCTTTCACAGTTGACTGTCCACCTTCCTCCACAACCCTTCAGATAAATGGTGGTTCGTCTTAGAAAGAGGAAGGTGTAACTCTGACCTGATACCTCCACCCAGCACGGCGACCCTGGCCATGACCTGATGTGGCTCCCGAGGGTGACTTGCAGGTAAACTTGAGGGTGGCGCCCTGGCCTGGGGCCAGTATAGAACTCCAGCTGGTTCACCCATCTGCTACCCTGACTTCACCCCAGGTCTGTGCTGACCACATCTGATTATGATCACCTTCTTTGCAGGACACTCTGTTCCATGAATCCCAAGTAAAGCCTTCAAGAAAAAGGAAGATTGAATTTTCCAACTGTGCCTGTTGTCCTTTATGGCAAATATTTCTTATCTCTTCCTCCCCATCAAGACGAATCTATGGCATCGAGCATGCATGCATGCATTCACTCATTTAACAAACACATTAAGCACCTACTGTATACCAAGCACTGAGCTAGACCCTGGGAGTACAGACTGAACAAGATAGAAAACCTTTGCCAACAAGAAGCTAATATTTTCAATGGGGGAGCCAGATAATAAACAAGTGAGATACAGATTCTGATCACTGCTCTAAATGAAACAAGGTGACATGATAGAAGGGAAATGGAGGAGTCTCTTTTACGTAGTCTCTTTTTCAAGGGCTCTTTGAGGAGGTGATATTGAGTTTGGACCTAAGAAATGAAAATATGCCAACCTCTTAAAACTCTAGGGAAGAGAATTGTCAGCAATACGGACACCAAAGGCAAAGATGCTGAGGTGATAAAGGGCTTAATGTGTCCCAGGTCCAAGGTGAGTGTAGAGAGGAGAATGGGCTGTGGTAAGGTTCAAGTCTAGGCAGTGTTCAAATCCTGCAGGACAAATGAGCCTGGAAACTCAACTCAAATCCGAACTAAAAAGGGAATTGATTGGCTCAACTGAAATGTGAAGGCATCACATGGGATTGAACTGGCCTCAAACAGAGTCAACAGAACATGGCCTTTCTCCATCTCTCAGTCATCTTTGTTCTGAGTTGGGTTTAGCTCAGGAATCCTCTCCCAATGGATGGGTTTCTGTAGCTCCAGGCACACATCTTCTTTACAGCCAGCAATCCCCAACGTTCTAGCAAAAGACCTGGACTTCAGTCTTACTGGATAAACTCAGGAGATGTGCTAATCTCTGAGCCAATCACCGTGACATAGGACAAAAATATGCTGATTGTCCATACTAGAGTTACATGCTGCCCCCTGACACAGGGAGTAGAGTAGAGTCAGCCCGCCCAGACCACTCACAGTAAGAATCAAGGCAGGAGTCATGCCCCCAAAGAAGAATGGAGAAGCAGCTATCAAAAGAAGTACATGGATGCTGGACAGACATGGGGGTGGAGGAGGTATCTACAAAGCAAGGCTATGGTCAACCATGGTAAGGAGTTGGGATTTTACGCTAAGAGCCCTGCAAAGCCATCAAAGGATTTTAAGCAAGGGAGTGGTCTGCTGGCATTTGACTGGGCAGAGAAAGGGTTCCAAGTAGCAAAACTTGGAAGGGTTGAAATTAGGGGATATTACAGAATGACATGCAGGGGAGGCTGGTGCCTTGAGCTTGGGTACTTGGGTGATCGCAGTGAGAGTCAGAAAAATGTGGACAGATTTGAGATTCTCCTGTGGAAGAGCTGACACCTACTGCGGATGGAGTCGAGGTGGGGGAGTAAGTGAAAGAAGAAGTCAAGCATGATTCCCAGGGTTTTGGTTTGATACCTGGGTGAAGCATGATGCCATTCACCAAGAGGGCAAAGACATGGGAGGTGGGAGGATGGGAACAAGTCAGGAAGGTAAACCCAAGAGTTCCATTGTGGCTGTGTTCAATTTGAGACTCCTGTGGGATTACCAGTTGGAGATGTTGAGTAGGTGGTTGGACAAACAAGTCTGGAACATAGAGGAAAGTTCTGTGCTGGAGTTATAAATCCAGGAATCAGTATATGGACATTATTTAAATAAAGACTGAATGAGTTCACCCAGGGGAACATGAATATAGAAAAAAGGAGGGGGGCATTCATCCTATTTCCCCAACAAATTTTCACTCTGCTCAAACCAATCTACTTAGGTTCTAAGCAAATATGGGCTCTCCCACCTTTGGACGTGTGTGTGTGTGTGTGTGTGTGTGTGTGTGTGTGTGTGTGTGTGTGTCCGCGCGCGCGTGCGTGTGTGCACGTGCCACTCCCTCTGCCTGCAATGACTTCCTCTCACTCCCCTGTCCCCCTTAACATTCATTCTTGAAGGATAAGTTCAAATCTATCCTCTGCAGGAATCCTTGCCTCACTATCTCCATTGCATATACCAGTCTCTGTGCTTCCTCTAATTTTGATTGATTCTTCACCTTACATTTAGCACTTACAAAACATTGTCTTTGTGTTCTGTGTATATGTCATATTTCCCCCAAATCGATTATAAGCTCTTGCGCGTGCGTGTGTGCACGTGCCACTCCCTCTGCCTGCAATGACTTCCTCTCACTCCCCTGTCCCCCTTAACATTCATTTTTGAAGGATTAGTTCAAATCTATCCTCTGCAGGAATCCTTGCCTCACTATCTCCATTGCATATATCAGTCTCTGTGCTTCCTCTAATTTTGATTGATTCTTCACCTTACATTTAGCACTTACAAAACATTGTCTTTGTGTTCTGTGTATATGTCATATTTCCCCCAAATCGATTATAAGCTCTTAGAAGGCAGCCTTGCAAGCCTTTGTACTCCCAACACCTGATTGCCCAGAAAAAAGTTAAAGATCTGTGTTGATTCAGAACACTCACTCCTACTTTCTTTTGGTAGTTTTTGTTCCAGTGGCTGGGAATTCATCTCAAATTCCTACCCTCGGCGAGACAGCGGCTCAGCCAAGAGTGCCCCAGTCAAAGCCCTAAGAATGAGGTAGCAATTGTTCAATGCTTTCTTATGGCACATATATTCTTGTGTCCCATAAAGAGGATGTGAGTCAATCCATACTGAAAAGAATCAGATGAAAGTAGTTTCCCACAGAGGAAAACCAAAGAATTCAAATGAACGCCTGTGAACCACTTCCCACTATTTCTACATCTATACCTGAATAACAGTCCCCTTATTTGGAACACATTTCCTGCGTTCGTGCCCATTTAACACTCCCTCCTCCCTTCCCAGTCCCGGTTTCATACCTTACAGCCTAAGGTCATTCCAAGAGGTCTCCAGGCGGTTCAACTGGATTCTCCAGCGCCCAGCAGCTCAGCCAGCACCCGGGATTGGGGAGAGCCCCACATTTCCACTCTTCTGGTCGTACTTGCGAAAGACCTCCCCACCCCGCCTCTCTGCCAAACTACCCCCTCAGTTCTCTAGGTGTATTTGTCTCAACTTGTTACTCCAACGGCCTCCGGCTCTTCCAGATGCCCTGCTCAGCTACCCACAGCAGAGTTCTTCAATTAGGCAAACCACCCTCCAACCCCCAGATTCTCTTTAAAGGTGCAGCAAGCACACCCACAAGTTTGTGGATGCCAGTGGCTGTGACCACACTGAATCGAACCGAGCAGGTCTGACTCAATTTTCCAAAGCAGCCTTTTACTGCTGGTTGAGTCATATCTGCCTGTTTTCCAGAGGTCACATTATTTTTCCTTTTTGACTCATGTTTCACTTCAAAACTAGTATAACCTGAACCTGCCACTTGGACGTGACCCTTCTGCTTTGCCTCTGGGAGCAGCAGCTGCATTCAGCCCCCAGGGCTCAGCCTGCAGACGCTGCACTGTGGAACAGGACCCCCCTAGGAACCAGATATGTGATCGCCATTTGTCTGGGTCAAAAATGGCCGAACACTGACAATTTCATATGGTTCAACCTGCCCTGAGCTTGCTGCTCAGGTATCTGGGAGATCAGTGTCCCATTGGCTGGAGTACTGGGTACCGAGGTGGTGGAACCTCAGAGTTGACTTTTATTTGAATCATCAAAGAATCAAGGAATGCCAGCACCTTGCCAGATGCTTTCAATGCTGGGAGATTTTCTTGACTCTGAGCTAGTTAAGCAAATCTCATGTAAGAGCTAGGATCACAATGCGGCTAGGAGCCTAGACTCAGGGGGGAGATTTCCTGGGATCAAACCCCAGCTCTGCTATTCACCAGCCCTGTGGCCATGAACAAGTTTGTTAGATTGTCTGAGTCTCCGTTTTCTTGTCTATGACGTGGGATAATACAGGGTTGTTGTGAGAACTAAATAGGTGTGAAGTTAATAGGTGTGAAGTTCTTAGCACACTGAAGTGTTAACTATCATTAACTTGATTTAAGATAGGTGGTGTGCAACCTAAGTGTCCATCGACAGATGAATGGATAAAGAAGATGTGGCACATATACACTGTGGAATATTACTCAGCCATAAAAAGAAATGAAACTGAGTTATTTGTAGTGAGGTGGATGGACCTGGAGTCTGTCATACAGAGTGAAGTAAGCAGGAGAAAAACAAATACCGTATGCTAACACATATATATGGAATCTAAGAAAAAAAAATGTCATGAAGAGCCTAGGGGTAGGATGGGAATAAAACACAGACCTACTAGAGCATGGCCTTGAGGATAGGGGGAGGGGGAAGGGTAAGCTCTGACGAAGAGAGAGAGTGGCATGGACATATATACACTACCAAGCGTAGGGTGGATAGCTAGTGGGAGGCAGCCGCATGGCACAGGGAGATCAGCTCGGTGCTTTGTGACCACCTAGAGGGGTGGGATAGGGAGGGTGGGAGGGAGGGAGACGCAAGAGGGAAGAGATATGGGAACATATGTATATGTATAACTGATTCACTTTGTTGTAAAGGAGAAACTAACACACCATTGTAAAGCAATTATACTCCAATAAAGATGTTAAAAAAAAAAAAAAAAAAAGATAGGTGGTGTGGCCAAGAGACCGGTGGAGAGAAATTAGAACCCCAGCAATGGAAAGTCAGCCTCCCCTTCCTGAGCAGCACCATATGGCAGCCAGGACACCCCTCGGGAAGCTTGACGATGGTGGATGTCACCACCCAGGAGACCTCAGCGATCCAGTGGCCTTGCATCCTTCCTTCTGGGTGCTTCAAGGGAAGGGTAGAGAATTTTATAGTCACCGAGAGCAGAAGTAACTCACACATGCCCTGCAGACCCCAACAGAAGAGAGATGACAGGAAATGAAAAGGGAGGGGAATACAACTCCCACACGCCGAGAAGGAGACACGCTTGTTCTGGTGGGAAATGGAAGCATCGCTTGAATTCAGTGTTTACTTAGTAAACTCAGATTAATGAGGACAAAGACATGGTAAGGAAACTGATAAAAAAATGTCCTACAGGCTTTCTCATACACTTTCGTGTATATTGTCTGACTACATCTACACAAAAAAACCTGTCAGTTAGGCAAAGCCAGCATTCTGTTGATATTTAAAGGGGAGGAACTGAAGGATCAGGGAGCTTAAATGACCTACTTTAGCCTACCTGGTAGGTGATGGACTTGAAATCTGAGTCCCTTAAAGGCAGGACCATGTTTATTTTTCTCTTCTGAAGGACTAAGTTCACGTTTATTGAGCAAGTGAATGACCAAATGGACTGTGTCTCGAACACAGGCTCACATTCTCAGGCTAGTCTAGGTTCTCAGGCTAATGGCTCTGATGCTTATGCTTTGTGGAGTCCCAGACATGCAGCTGGGCAGGAATCAGGGGCATCTAAAGGAGGCAAAGGGAAAGGGTTTCAAAAGTTTGTGCTAGGGGACTTCCTGGTGGCGCAGTGGTTAAGAATCTGCCTGCCAATGCAGGGGACACAGGTTCGATCCCTGGTCCAGGAAGATCCCACATGCTGCAGAGCAACTAAGCCCATGCGCCACAACTATTGAGCCTGTGCTCTGGAGCCCACGAGCCACAACTACTGAGCCTGCGCTCTGGAGTCCATGAGCCACAGCTACTGAGCCCATGCACCACAACGACTGAAACCTGCACACCTAGAGCCCGTGCTCCGCAATGACAGAAGCCACCGCAATGAGAAGCGCACACACAGCAATGAAGACTAGAGAAAGCCGGCACATAGCAACGAAGACCCAACACACCAAAAATAAATAAATTAATTAATTAATAAAAAAAGTTTTGTGCCATGTATTAGGTATCTCATATACATAATCAGCATAAAAATTCCCCTTCTCCGTAACCCTCATGACAATGAGACTGTCCACCCACATCTCTCAGGCTGCCATTTAGAACACATTTGCATATATATATCACATATATATATATATATCACATTTGCATATAAATATATCACATCTTGTTAGTGACATACCTGGAAGAGCACTTATCTCAAAAGGGTCTCTGAATGAACATCTTTCCTTCCTGGATCTTTGAAGGAAAGGTAGGGAAATATGAGGTTGGTAACTGAACAGCCTCAGGCCTTGCTCTGGGCTTTCCCTTCATGTAAGGGATGTTCCTCCTCCATTCCAATGCAGTGGAGATTTCAGTTCTAAGTGTTCAAGTCCTGCTCTTTTCCAAAGAGTTTTCTGGAGTTCTGATATGTTGGAAGAATGAGGGGAGAAGGTGTTTCTCCAAGTGGAGCATGTTTGATGAAGGACTAGGGAGCGTGGAGGCATCACAGCTGCCTGGAATATAGATGGGCCCTGTGCTATCGGCTGTTAACTGGTGGCAAGTACAGTGATAAACATAGGAATCTGATGCTCACATGCTTCCTGGTGCTGGTGACAGATGATGCTTGCTCCCAAGAGACAAATATTTGCAGCTTTTATTTGCCAGTTCTAGCGTCAGTGATTCTAACCTCTCTATGATAAGTAGAGAAAGTCCTCAGGGTATAAGTTAATGGAATTTATCTTCACTCTTTTGAATCCTTTAGAATTTCCTCATCATCTCAAGACTTCCCTGGTGGCACAGTGGTTAAGAATCCGCCTGCCAATGTTGGGGACATGGGTTCGAGCCCTGGTCCGGGAAGATACCACATGCCGCGGAGCAACTAAACCCGTGCACCGCAACTACTAACCCTGCACTCTAGAGCTTGCGAGCCACAACTACTGAGCCCACGTGCCACAACTACTGAAGTCCGTGCGCCTAGAGCCCGTGGTCCGCAACAACAGAAGCCACTGCAACGAGAAGCCTGTGCACCACAGCAAAGATAGCCCCTGCTCACTGCAACTAGAAAAAGCCCACGTGCAGCAATGAAGACCCAATGCAGCCGAAAATAAATAAATTTATTTAAAAAAAAAAAAAGAATTTCCTCATTACCTTTTTGAAACATTGCCCACCATGTGGAGTAGGGTGTGTGTTTGTGTGTTCACCTCATTCTGCAACGTAAGGAAAGTTTATTCTTTCATTTATTTGATGGCTTCTTCCCTCTATTCTCTCTGCTCTTTCCTTGCAAAACTCTTATTAGAAGACTGTTGGAATTGCTGGATCTGTTTCCAAGTCTCTTAACTCTTCCCTCCTATTTTTTTCTCTTTGTCCTTTTGTACTATGTTCTGGGTCAGTTTTTCAGTTAATCTTCAAGCTCACAAATTTGATTTTCCTTTGTGTCACTTGTGTTCCTCATCAGAGGAATATTTTAGTAATAAAACTAACATAAAGAAAACTGTGAAAACTTGCACAAGGTCATAATGATCAAAATAAATGGAGAGATTCACCATTTGAAACATTGCCCACCATGTGGAGTAGGGTGTGTGTTTGTGTGTTCACCTCATTCTGCAACGTAAGGAAAGTTTATTCTTTCATTTATTTGATGGCTTCTTCCCTCTATTCTCTCTGCTCTTTCCTTGCAAAACTCTTATTAGAAGACTGTTGGAATTGCTGGATCTGTTTCCAAGTCTCTTAACTCTTCCCTCCTATTTTTTTCTCTTTGTCCTTTTGTACTATGTTCTGGGTCAGTTTTTCAGTTAATCTTCAAGCTCACAAATTTGATTTTCCTTTGTGTCACTTGTGTTCCTCATCAGAGGAATATTTTAGTAATAAAACTAACATAAAGAAAACTGTGAAAACTTGCACAAGGTCATAATGATCAAAATAAATGGAGAGATTCACCATGTTCTTGAATAGGAAGACACATTAACATAGAATTGACAATTCTCAAATTAACCTATAAATCCAAAGCAATTTTAGTAAAACCACAGGAGAATTGTTTTTAATAGACAAGCCATCTAAAGTTAATTGGGATATGTTTTAAGAATAAAGATTTTTATCTCCTTTCCTGCTTTGAACTCCACTGATTGATAATAAAGGAACTACAACAACAAAAAGAAAGTAGAAACCTATAAAAGACAAAGAGAATAAAGACAGAAACAGACAAGAGAATTCAATGCAATTTTGGAAGACAGAACCAGATGGAGGAGAGGTAAGTGATTGATCATAGCAGAGGAAGCAATGGTCTGTCACCTGGAGGGGCATGACCACTAGTAAGTGAGTCAAGTCACCCCAGTGGGAAACCTGAGATGCTCAGCTTTGGCGACTGCAGGTACACTGAAGGGCTGGGTTGCAGTCAGGAGCCAAAAAAAGCTGTTGTTGAAAATTTGTTTATGGAGTAATCATACCTTTCCCTCACCTCACACAGTCATGCTACTAATTTCCCGGACTGGTGATTAAAAAGTTATTTTCTGTATAACTTAATGGGAAAGGCTGAGACTCAGGGTTACCCAGATGGAGCAACAGTGGGGAGGCACATGGAAGTCTGCAAAAGAAATGGTTGCCACTACATAGTTACCTTTCCCCAAATTGCCCTCCATAAGCTGACAGGCACATAAAGAACAGCAGAAGATTCTTTTTAAACAAGCTAAATGGCCCTAAAGAAAAAGCTTCCAGTTTTCTTTTCCCTTCCTCCCTCCCTCCCTCTTTCTTTCTTTCTTATGAGCCCCCTGTTCAATCACCCCTAAACGAGCCCCACAGGTTCACTCGTCCTGCCCACGCACTCAGGGCCCCCAAACACTATTTAGAGGCTCACTCTTAAATATGAACCGAGTGCCAAGGCTCTCAGACAACTGAGTAAAACCTCTAGCATGAAAGGGAAAAACCAATGCAAGAATAAAGGGAAAAAAACATCTACAGGAAATGAACAGAAGAGGATATAAGATTTAAAAATCTACAACTATAGGGAAATAAGATATTGTATCCTTACACCTAGAAATAGAGGTTATGTAAAAGGATAAATTAAAGAACAAGAAAAACAATTTTCTTCTGGAAATAAAAATTTAATCAAAATAAAACATTCAATAGAAAAGTTCTAGAATAAAGTTGAGGAAATCTTTTAAGAACTAGCACAAAAAGAGCACTAAAAATTAGGAAAGAAAAGATAATTAAGGTAGAGGATGAATGCAAGGGGTCTATCACCCAACCAAAATGATTTCTTTAAAAAGAGAAGAGAGAAAATCGAGAGATGGGAAATATGAAAGTAATATGGCAAAAACATTTCCTAGCAGTAAAAAATAAAAATCTCCAGATTGAAAGTGTCTCTTTCATGTCCAAGAAAATGAATGGAATGAGACCCATACCAAAGTACATAAACTGAGATGTGAGAGTTCTGGGGGAAAAGAGAAGATCCTAATGGTTTCCAACAGGAAAAAAAAAAGTCATTGACAAGGAAACAGGCATCAGGTAGGACTAGGATTATTCAACAGCTACAGTTAGTGTTAGACAGCAATCAATGTTAGGGATCACTAAGACAGTGCCTTCAAATAAGTGAAAGAAAACTAAGTTTCAACCTAGACTTCAAGTCGCAGCCAAGTCATCACTGCACAGCCTGGATAAAATCACATATTTTCAGAAGGGTAAGAACTCTACAATACTAACCCCGTTCCTTCTTTTAAAAAGCAACTGGAGGACTTTCAAGTCTCCTAATGACAGGCTAGACCAGTCCTCCCATTCAGGTCAACTAAAACCATTGTATGGAAAATAACGTATAGAATATATATATATATTATATATATGTAATATTATCTATTTAAAGATATTAAATACATAAATAAATGTTTTTATAAATAATCAATATTTATATTTTAATTTTTCTTAAAAGCATCAAAGAGCTTATAAGATGGCAAAGGATTACCATGCCAAAATTTGAATGCCATACCAAGCACTCAAAGTTGTTTTGACGTGATCAGGAAGAAACAGCTGCACTATGGAGCTGGGGTATTTGGCAGCCTCGCTGGGCAAACCAGATAAAAGGACCTGCCAAGTAGAGAGTCTGATAAATACCCATACATTAAGTTGAGGTCCCGAAGGGCTTTACTCTTAGAGCAGAGCTTCCCAAACTTGTCTGCACATTAGAATCATGGAGAGCTTTTAAAAATTCCAAAGTGCAGGCCACACCACAGACCAATTAAATCACAGTCTCTAGGGGTGGGACACAGGCATCCGTGTATTCTGAAACTTCCCAGGTGGTTCCAGTGTGCAGATGAGTTTGGGAACCACAACTACAGGAGAAAGAGTGAGTTGGAAATAACACTGTTCCCACATGGATGACTCAGGCAATCTCAGGTCTGGAACTTCAATCAGGTGGTCCCAGGGTGTCGGGAGCAAATGAGAATTCTCTGTGGAGGTGTATATTTTCATCCTGGGCCTCAAATTAGTTCTACAAATAAAATTTCAAACTCAATATCAAGCATAAGGTCTCTAGGGCTGAGAACCAGGGGGTGATAAAAGACAACAGACACAAACCCACAAAGACATGAAGACTTCAGATAGTGAAAGTATTGGGCACAGACTCCAAAACCATGTCTCCTGTCTTAAAAGGTAAAAAGCGGGGCTTCCCTGGTGGCGCAGTGGTTAAGAATCCGCCTGCCAATGCAGGGGACACAGGTTAGAGCCCCGGTGTGGGAAGATCCCACATGCCACGGAGCAACTAAGCCCGTGCGCCACAACTACCAAAGCCTGTGCTCTAGAGCCCGCAAGCCACAACTACTGAGCCCGCGTGCTGCAACTACTGAAGCCCGCGCGCCTAGAGCCCATGCTACACAACAAGAGAAGCCACTGCCATGAGAAGCCCGCGCACCACAACGAAGAGTAGCCCCCGCTCACCACAACTAGAGAAGGCCCATGCGCCACAACGAAGACCCAACGCAGCCAAGAATAAAAAATAAATTAAATAAATTTAAAATAAAAGGTAAAAAGAAAAGCTTGAAAATTTCAGTTGGGCAGTGAAAACTAAGAAGTGACTTTGATTCGAAAAAGAATCAAGTAGAAATTCTAGTAATAAAAAATACAATATTCATAATTAAGAATTTAATGGACAGGTTTAACAGTAGATCACATACAGCCAAAGACTGGGGAACTGGAATATAAATTAGAATAAAGTATCCAGAATGCATTCATAGAAAGACCAAAAGGATGAGAGAGAAAACAGAAGAGAGGATAAAAAAAACATCGAATAGGTATTGACAAACTTTTGCTTGAAATGTCAGATAGTAAATACTTTAGGCTATGTAGGCCTTACTATGTCTGTTGCAACTACTCACATCTGCCACTGCAGCTTGAAAAAAAAAAAGGTCAATAAATAAGCATGACCATATTCAAAATTTACTTACAAAAATAGGTGGCTGACTCATAGGCCATAGTTTGTCAACACTTAACATAGAATTAAAAGATCTAAAGTATGCTATGTCTCCAATTAGGTCTCAGAGGAAAATAGAGAGGAATAGGGTAAAGGCAGTAATTGAAGGAAAAAATCGCTAAGAATTTTCAAGAATTCATGAAAGACAGCAATTCACAAATTCAAGAGTCCAATAAGTCCCCAGGATAAATATCTAAAAATCCACACTTTGGATTCTAAGAAAAAGCAAAAAGAAAGAGAAAATCTTAAACAAAGCTTGAGAAAAAGATTACCCTCAAAGGAGTGACAGAGTGACGGCTGACTTCTCAATATCAAAAAATAAATAAGATAAAAAGCCAGAACACAGGGGAATGTTATCTTCAATATACTAAGAGAGAGAGAAAAAAAGGAACCTACCTAGAATTCTATACTCCACAAAAATATGTTTCAAAAATGAAGGCAACACAAAGACATTACTGGACAAGTAAAAATGTAGAATGTAGAGAGTTTGCCTTCTATAAATCTGTACCTAAGGATATCCTAGAGGATGCACTTCAGGCATAAGGAAAAGTGATCACAGGCAGAAGGCAAAGTTGAGGGGAAGGGAGAGGAAAGCAAAGAAAATGATAAATATGTGAGTAAATCTAAATGAATATTGACTACGTAGAACAATGACTATTATGCCTTATGGTATTGTAAATACAGAAAGAATTGAAAAAAATAGTAATAATAGCGTGGAATTTGGGAAGTTGATAATTAATACTAAAGTGTTTGTGTTGTCTAGGAGGAGGGTAAAGGTATGAATTAACTTTTAAGAAGTCAAGAACGCATACTGTAATTTCTAGGACAACTACCAAGAGAAAAGAAACAGGGTGCAACTTCCAAATTAGTAGAGGGGAAAACGTCAAACTAGTACAATCAATCAAATAAAAAAGAAGGCAAAGAAAAAGAGGGGAAAAACATAGAACAGCTGACACAACAGAAAGTACAAAATAAAAAGGTAGATTTAAACACAAGGTACAGTAAATACATTCAATGCAGATAAACTAATTGCTCCAGTTAAAAAACTAAGATTGTCTATCTAGACCAAAAAACAAACCAATAAAGAAATCCCAAATATATGCTATTTAAAAGTAACTTATCAGGAGTTCCCTGGTGATCTAGTGGTCAGGATTCAGCACTTTCACTGCCATGGCCCAGGTTCAATCCTGGTTGGGAACTCCCACAAGCTACATGGTGTGGCCAAAAAAAAAAAAGTGTATAGCCAATAAACATCATTGGCTATATATGCAAAGAATTTAAAAAATAAAATAGGGACTTCCCTGGTGGCACAGTGGTTAAGAATCTGCTTGCCAATGCAGGGGACACAGGTTCAATCCCTGGTTAGGGAAGATCCCACATGCCGCAGAGCAACTAAGCCCATGCACCACAACTACCAAGCGTGCGCTCTAGAGCCTGCAAGCCACAACTACTGAGCCCGTGTGCTGCAACTACTGAAGCCTGTGTGCCTAGAGGCCATGCTTCTCAACAAGAGAAGCCACTGCCATGAGAAGCCCGCACACTACAACAAAGAGGAGCCCCCACTCGCCACAACTAGAGAAAGCCCATGCGCAGCAGAGAAAACCCAACACAGCCAAAAAATAAAGATTAAAAATAAGTTAAAAAATAAAATTAAATTAAAAATTAAAAAAATATAAAATAAAAAATAAAATAAAAGTAACATATCTAAAACATAACCATACAGAAATGTTGACAACAACTGGAAAATATACTCCAACAAAATGAGGAAATAAATTTAAAAAGAGAAAGAAATGGGATTAAGGAAATAGGGAACTGGAAAAGAAAGACAGAAGGTTCTGAGAAGAAAGCTTCCAGGTAAAAGGAGGGCATTGATAAACTAATGTTTCTGAGCATAGGGGCAGGGTGGGAGGGAAATCTGCTGATAGGTTTATGGTACCTCTGATTGAATATTTGGAAAAATTTAGATATAGATTTATAAAAAATTACACAAGTAAAAGCAGAAGCAATGAGTAACTCAAAAAAAAAGGATTTCATTTATATAAGAAAGGAAATGCAATCATAATATACTAGTTGATTCTTCGATTAAAAAGTGCTTGCCCATTCTTAATGGCCATCATTAAAAAGTCTACAAATAACAAATGCTGGAGGGGGTCTGGAGAAAAGGGAACCCTCCTACACTGTTGGTGAGAATGTAAGTTGGTGCAGCCACTGTGGAAAACAGTATGGAGGTTCCTCAGAAAACTAAAAATAGAGTTGCCATGTAATCCAGCAATCCCACTCATGGGCATACATCCAGACAAAACTATAATTCAGATAGATACATGCACCTCTATGTTCACAGCAGCATTATTCACAATAGCCAAGACATGGAAACAACCTAAATGTCCACTGACAGATGAATGGATAAAGATGTGGTACATGGATACAATGGAATACTATTCAGCCATAAAAAGGAACGAATATGGATGCAACTAGAGATTATCATACTAAGTGAAATAAGTCAGAAAGAGAAAGACAAATACAATACCATATCATATCACTTATATGTGAAATCTAAAATATGACACAAATGAATTTATCTACAAAACAGAAATAGACTCAGACATAGAGAACAGACTTGTGGTTGCCAAGGTGGGGGGGGTGGATGGAGTGGGAGGTTGGGGTTAGTAGATGCAAACTACTATACATAGAATGGATAAGCAGCAAGGTCCTACTGTATAGCACAGGGAACTATATTCAATATCCTGTGATAAACCATAATGGAAAGAATATTTTTAAAAATGTGTGTGTGTGTGTGTATATATATATACATATATATAACTGAATCACTTTGCTGTACAACAGAAATTAACACAACATTGTAAAACAACTATACTTCAATTTTTTAAGTAAGTGTTCTCCTATTCTTAATGTAAACACTAATTATTGATTTAACCAAAATTTCTGTTATACTCTGTTGAGCAGAAGAGGGAATGGAGTAAGAGAGAGGAATACTTATTAATATAAGCCAATAAATGATGTTTAAAAGTGATAAGTCAAGAATTAGCAGTATAATCATATTACTTAGAAATATAAAGATTAACGCTAGAAATATCAGCTAAAAGAAGTAAAAGGACCTCTCAGGACAAGGAATGAAGAGTTGAAGAGTAGCAGGACAAATGTTGTTTGTAATTATAATCCTTCTCATTTTATTTAGCTTTTAAATTATATACAAGTATTATTTTGTTAAAATTTTAAATTGACAGATGAAAAAATTTTTTATAAACAGAAAATAAAAGCAAATAAGAGGAATTTTTCCTACCAGATAAAAATTTAAATGAAAGCTAGGTATCAGAATACATCACAAATTATATATGTTAAACAGTACTTGGCACAGAAAGAGACAAATAGATTAATGAAACAGAATAAAAGTCCAGACAGATTCACATTCATATGGGAATTCAAGTCAAGAAAAAAGCAGCATTTCAAATCAGTAAAGAAGCATTTATTTGATGATCCGCTGAGACACCTGTCAATCATTTAGAAAATCGCTGTTAGATCCCTGTCTCACACCACACGCAGACATAAATTTCAGACAGATTGAAAAGCTAAATGCAGAGGGGTGGGATAGGGAGGGTGGGAGGGAGATGCAAGAGGGAGGAGATATGGGGATATATGTATATGTATAGCTGATTCACTTTGTTATAAAGCAGAAACTAACACACCATTGTAAAGCAATTATACTCCAATAAAGATGTTTTTTTAAAAAAGTAAAAAAAGAAAAAGAAAAGTTAAATGCAAAGAACAAAATTTTAAAAAGAGAATGAGATATTATCTACATGTACTGACTTTGAAAAAGGCCTATAAAATATTTTTAGGTGAAAAAAGAAAAGGGTAGTATAATATAATTAGTGTGATTCCATTTTTTCAAGTAAAAATATATGTGAGTGAGTTTGTGTGTGTTGTGTGTGTAATGAAAAGGGTCTGGAACATGCACCAAATTGTTTATATCAGTGACTAGATTTTCATAGTGGTGATAACAGGCAGGATTATATTTCTCAAAAACGTGGCAAAATATGGATGATTATTACTTTCATTTTTTCCTCTTTTTTCATTTTTCAAATAAAAAATGTCAAAAGGGGGCTTCCCCGGTGGCGCAGTGGTTGAGAGTCCACCTGCCGATGCAGGGGACACAGGTCCGTGCCCCGGTCCGGGAAGATCCCACATGCCACGGAGCGGCTGGGCCCGTGAGCCATGGCCGCTGAGCCTGCGCGTCCGGAGCCTGTGCTCCGCAAAGGGAGAGGCCACAGCGGTGAGAGGCCCGCGTACCGCAAAGACAAAAAAAAAAAAAAAAAAAAAAAAAAATGTCAAAAGGAAAAATTTTTAATATTTTAAAGTAAACTTTTAATCTTAACCTTTAAATCTATCCATCTTTTACCAGGGAATCTGTAAAAACTGTGTTTATACATAAAGCCTACAAGAATAAGTGCATATATTTATATCTTCTAAAGCTTCTTCGATCTTTAATTTTTTAAAAAACTTTATTGAGCCTTTCTAAATAGGAAATGTTCTCTTTAAGTAACATTTATTTATTTATTTTTTGCGGTACGCGGGCCTCTCACTGCTGTGGCCTCTCCCGTTGCAGAGCACAGGCTCCGGACGCGCAGGCCCAGCGGCCATGGCTCACGGGCCCAGCCGCTCCGCGGCATGTGGGATCTTCCCGGATCGGGGCACGAACCCGTGTCCCCTGCATCGGCAGGGGGACTCTCAACCACTGCGCCACCAGGGAAGCCCTAAGTAACCTTTATTGGATGATTATAATGTGCAGTTCATAGAACTAGTTATAGCATGTAATTTGTCATAACACCCTGGGTTCAATATGGCAAATTTTCTACAGAATACTGCAAGCCAAATTAAAAGAGGAAAATACTCCTTCTAGATTATGATATGAAATGACTTCAGAACTCAGACAATAATGGCAATTTTTAAATTGACTCCTGTACTGTAGAGAAACTGAAAAAATGGAGATTAAAAAAAAAATAGCAGGGCTTCCCTGGTGGCGCAGTGGTTGCGCGTCCGCCTGCCGATGCAGGAGAACCAGGTTCGCGCCCCGGTCTGGGAGGATCCCGCATGCCGCGGAGCGGCTGGGCCCGTGAGCCATGGCCGCTGAGCCTGCGCGTCCGGAGCCTGTGCCCCGCAACGGGAGAGGCCACAACAGAGGGAGGCCCGCATACCACAAAAAAAAAAAAAAAAAAAAAAATAGCATCCCTATATATTATCAATGGTAAGAACTGCAAAGGCAAAGATGCATTAGGAGAAATTTTTCTGGAAGCATTTAATTAAAAATAAATCCTGCTTGCCCCAATCGTTTTTAAGCCCCAATAGTAAGATGTTTTTTCTCTTTCTCTGTAAGGTACAAAGCAGATCAACAAAATCAAATTGAAAGCAATAGAGAAAAAAAAAAGAGAATTAGAGCTTTTACATTATCTTGGAAAATCCGCATGGATATTTGGGACCTTGAGGAGCATCAAGTCTACACCTTGACCTCTATATCCCACCTCAAAGTCCTTTCCATCTCTTGCCATCATTCACTCAAAGACTGACTGAATGCTGGCTCTTTGCCAGGCACTGGACACTGGGGATGTGACAACCTCAAGCTGCTGTTAGCAGAGGGAGTGGGAGAGATGGATAAGCCAACAGGCAATTACAATTCAGAACTCAAATGCCAGCCTGGAGGTGCATGCAGAGTATGAGGAAGGCTGGAGCTCAGACTGCTTCCCACAGATGTCCATTGTCTCCCCAAAGAGAAGCCACAGGAAGGAAGAGAAGAGCAACAAAATCTAAAAGCATTTTCACTTGTGACTGCAAAGTGAATGCCCTGTTAAAATCACTGAGACAGGAAAGTGTGAAATGGACATGAGGGTGAGTAAAGGAGCCGGAGCCAGGCTGTGTAGACCAAGGACGAAGGTCCTTCGTGGGCTGGCCAGGACCAGTGCCCCCAGCCCCCTCCCCTCCCCATCTCACCTGACCCCTGGTCCCTGTCCTTCCTGGCGCTGCTGTCATCCTGCTGCCTCCGGAGAGGCTGCTGTAGACTGTGCACAGCTGTGCTCTTCCGGAGATGCCCCTGCACGCCCCATCTCCACTCCCTCCCTCCCCCCCTGCTCCCTCCACTCAGCTCTCAAGGGAGGGGACAATTCTTCCCCGACCCCCCCTGGTGTTTTCTATGCCCAGGCCTGCCCTGCCCTTCATTCTCCACACACACAACAAATGTCCAGGCAGTGACATCTAAGGAATCTACACATAACCACCAGAGATAATGGATGTGTACAATTCAGGGAACAGCTTCCGGTAAGTGCCAAGACTCAGATCCCCCCTCAGGGTCCCTTACATCCCTCTCCCTCTCAGGGCCCAGCCTCTGCCATAGTGGCAGGGAAGTGCTCCAGGCCTCTCCCGCCTCAGAGCCCAGGGAGGGCGAATCCTCTCTTATTTTGCCTCTGACTGCCCAAAAAGAGGGAGAGCCATCCGTCCTGCTCTGCACCTGATGTCCCAGTGTAATTATTGGTAGGTCCCCTTCCACTCCCCAAACAGCCTTAGTTTGGATGTTAAGTTTCACAGTCACCTTGACTAGGAGTAATCTACTCTAAGACTGACAGTGAGAATACCCATTCCTTTCCAGAAAATCCCATCCCCAGAACCACTGGAATGATCAGGCCCTGTGGGACCGGACAACAGTCAGACTCCAATTGCCTGCAAGTAGTACATTTACCAAAATCTGGCTCATTCAGTCTTACATATCATGCGTGGGACATCAGCCATCCTATCCAGGTTTGCATTATGACAAGATCAACACTGTCCCTTTCCAGTCACCCTTCCAGTGAGAGGTGAGTGCTAGGCTAATTAGGAGTCCAAATGAACTTTCAAGTCTGGCCTTGTTCCAGGCCAGTCAGACTACAAGCCACTTGTCCATAGGACGGTTCGCCCAGCACAGTTCACCTTCAATGGCAGGCCCACCGGATGTAGGAGGACTAAGAAATTTTAGCAGATATACAGGCACCTAAATATACAAATAAACCACGCACCTACCTACTAACTCTATTGGGAGATGGAGACAAATATCAGCTCAGAAGTGAAAATCTTTCTGTCTGCAACATTTGATGTGAACGGCAATATCCAAAGGCTATCTATCTGATCAGCAAGCTTATGCTATTTGCAGGAAGGTGATGCAGATCAGATCAGAGAGGAAATTGGGCCTTTGCAAGCCATTCACCCTCAGACCCAATCAAATGGAGTCAGGATGTGACAGGAAGAAGCTGTAAAAGAGCAGGCCCAGGTACCTGGCTGGTCTGGGGTTTACTCACCATGTTTTTTCCCTTAACTACTCATTTCAATGTTTATATGGCAAATGTTGATTCTGCTCCTGCTTTCGAAGCCTCCTAGCACATGAGATGATTCTCACACAAGGAACACTGATTATGTCTGGGCTGCTGAAGTGTCTCACAGACTGAGAGTGGCTGAGTTTTCAACACTACCCGGCACTCAGCTCACGCCAGATTTAATAACCCTAATGCCAGCCTAGAGTGGCATACAGCTATCCTGTGGGTATGAAACACTCCAACTTTCCCCGTATGTCTAAATCTGTATGGAGTTTCTCATTTTCTAAATTGAGTCAGAAAATCTAGACCTGAATTCTAATTCTAGCTTCTCCTCTAAATAGCTCACATCTACTCCCGAGGCCTCAGGATCCTCAAGTGGAAAATATAATGGTTGGCCTAGGAAGCCACTAACGTCCCTCTCTGCTCTGTCATTCTGTGGGACTGCACTTCTGGTGCCGGTTGTCATCTGGTTGTTGGACCTCAAAAAACATTCTCCGGGCCTCAGTTTCCTCATTTGTTAAAGTGGTGCCAATACAGTGAACACCTCACAGGGAGGTTGTGGGCTTTAAGTGGGACAGTGTATAGGGCAACATGCAGGAAATGAATGCATACAGTAGGAACTCAATAAATGTTAGTTTGCACTCTCCCAGATTCTCCGTCTGTGAAAGCTGAATGATACCTGCCAGTCTATCCTGTGAAAATTTAAATGAGCTATGGAGAAAGATGGAAGGTGCTTGGAATTAAGAAAAGCATATGCAAAAAAGAAAAGAAAAGCATATGCAAATAGAAGGAATTATTATTATGCAAATATGGACGGAAATCAGTTTCAGAGCAGTAGCAGATTTGATGTGCCCGATTAATTTATTAAACAAACTAAAAGCATAAATATCTGAAAACTAAAAACCATCTGCTTAAAGCCCTGGGTTCATCTCAGATGAGACTGAAAGACAGAGGGCAAAGGAGGAGGCTCAGAAGGTTCCAGGGCTTCTAAGGCCCTGATGCCAGGCCAGGAGGGAAGCTGAGGTGGGGGTGATGGTGACAGAGTGACTGTTGAAGGAGAGGAGGTGCCGAGGCCAAGGCACACCTGGGAACAGAAGTGATGATGGCTGAAGCAGAGGGGTGGCTGCAGAACTGCTCACTGTGGCTTATGGAGCACTTTGGCTCTTGTTAACATGAGGAAATTTAGCTTCCCTTGTTAGGAAAAAGGGCGAGACATTTTACCTAGGAGCGGAATCACCACAAGAAACAGTGTGCCTGCTTCAGCTTAGAGGCCTTGCAGAGACTGAGCTCTCAGGCCCGTAGGCAGTGGGTCTTCTCCTGGGTCTGTTCAGAGGGAAGCAGAAGCTGTGGGCTGCTCAGAGAGATACAAAGCTCTGGGCAGGAATCTGGGCTTAGCTGTGGGGTATTTTTTTTACCATTTTATTTCGAAAAATCACAAACATAACAGCACAGCTGAAAGCACTTTCCAGGGAACACTGGCATAATCCCACCTGGATTCTATCTTGATTGTTTTGCTATACTACTTTCTTGATCACATCTATCCCTCTATCCATCCATTACTCCATGTTAATTTTGGTGCATTTCGAAGTGACCTACAGGCCTCAATACCCTTCCCCCTAAATACTTCAGCATGCATATTATTAACTGGAGCTCAATATTTTTTTTACAGATCTTTCCTTCTGATATAAAATTTACAGAGTATGAAATGCACAAATACTAAGATAATAGGTGCTGTGTTTTGACAAAAGCATGCACCTGGGTGACCCAAACCCCTATCAAGATGTAGAACATCCAGTCACCCCAAGTTGGCTATAGATTTGTTACATGACCTTGGACAAGACCCTGTTTACCTCTGATTTCAGCATGTCCCAAACTTTTCTGATCACAGAACTCTTTTTCCAAATTCCAAGTTCCAAAGTCTGTCTTAAACAATTCAGCCTTCTAGATGGAATGTTAAATACCATTCAAGCCCCCATATTACAGTTGAAGAAATCTGAGAACTGGAGATGTTACTTATCCTAGATCCCTAAGCTGGTAGCACAGTTATGACAGAAAATTAAAATGTATTGAGCAACCTCTCCAAACCAGGAAATATATTAGGTGCTGGGTTGATGTAAAGATGAAATACGATTATATATGTGAAGTGCCTTGCATTACGTCTGGAGCAAGCAGACACCAAAAATTATTAGTGCTTTTCTCCTCTGTTCCATACTAATATTTTAATATGTTCACATGGCTAAGATAGTAAATGCACATCCTTCACCTCATTCCATTATAGTAATAACCCATGAGGGAGGCAGGGGAGGCATTTTTATCCATGCTTTGCAGAAGATTATATAGCTTGTCCTGATCATCATTAGTAAATGATGGTGGTACCAGGACTTAAACTGAGTCTCCCGACCCTAAATAATTTCAGACGAGAGACTTAGGAGCTTTGTCCATGTTCTCCCAGGCCATCTGGGACTAGAGTGGAAGGGGAATTTAGAAATGCTAAGAAGGCTATATTTGGTTCCAAGTGACAGAAACCCAACTTGAACTCACTAAAGAAGAATTTAGTGGTTCATATAATGAAAGTCTCTCCCTCTCTCTTTCTCTCTCTCTCCTCCCACCCCCAAACCCTGCCTCCAATTTTCTCTTGTCTTGGCTCCATTCTCAGGCAACACCACCCTCATGGAGGTGGGATGGCCACCAGAAGGTCTTGGTTTACATTCACCCAGGTTAGCAATCTCAGAAGAAAAAGAGAACTTTCTTTTGTTATATTAGGCAAAAATCCAAGGATTGAGTTTACTGAACTAACTTGTTTCATGTGCCCATTCTTGAAACAATTATTATTATTATTATTTTTTAAAAGGATGGAATCTGTTGACTGGCCACCATGGGTTATGGACTACTCCTATTACTGGGGGTAGAGTCAGCTCCTCCCACAGCCTGAAAGAGAGGGAGGATGTGTCCTCGAGGAAAATCAACATGCTGTTATCAGAGGAAAGAGTAAATGGATGATGGATGCTGGGCAGCAAAATCTAGTCAACAAAAATAAGTTTAACAAAACTACTGGGCGGGGGCTTCCCTGGTGGCACAGTGGTTAGGAATCCGCCTGCCAACACAGGGGACACGGGTTCGAGCCCTGGGCCAGGAAGATCCCACATGCCACGGAGCAACTAAGCCCGTGTGCCACAACTACTGAGCCCATGTGCCACAACTACTGAAGCCCGCGCGCCTAGAGCCTGTGCTCCGCAACAAGAGAAGCCACTGCAATGAGAGGCCCGCGCACCGCAACTAGAGAAAAGCCCGTGCGCAGCAACGAAGACCCAATGCAGCCAAAAATAAATAAATAAATTTATTTTTAAAAAAACAACTACAGGATCAACTTACATTGTTGAGAGTGGGTTAATCAGAGCTCTCCTGGAACTGTCCAAGCCCAGGCTTTAGAGGTTTTCGTGGAGGTTTCACTATGTAGTCACAACTGATCAAGTCATGGGCTACTGGTGATTGAACTCAATTTCTAACCCCTCACTCTCCCCCGAAAGATGTGTGGGCAGGGGCTGACAGTTCCAACCCTCTAATCACCTGTTCGGTCTTTCTGGCCACTAGCCCCATCCTGAAACTATCTAGGACACCCCTCATGGCTCGAGTCAACCCATTAGCATAAAGTTAGGTAAGGCTGAAAGGAGCTCATTATGAATAACAAAAAACACTCCTAACACACGGTCCAGTGGAAGCTCTTGTCAACTAAGAAAATGCTGAACACTTCCCCATTCCATAATTTAATAAAGTGTTCAGAGTTAAAAGGTTAATGCATTCACGTATTGTGCTTTCCAGGAACTTCACCTGATTTCTCATAGAAATCTTCAGTGCTTAAGCCCAGGGATGCAACAGATGTATGAGGTCCACTCCAAACCCTCCCCAGGAAGGTCCCCAAGCAACTCTGGTCAGTTCCCCTTTCCCCAAAGAGGACAGGGGCTGTGTCCTGCCCCACTGCAGCACTCCCTTACTTCCCTCAGAGATTTTCAGGCATCAGTGAAATTATAAAAAAACTTTTCACCTGGCGAGGGTGGGGGGCTTTGGTTTTGTTTTCCAAGGGAATCACTATAATTGTCAGCATTTTGAATGCCAGGCCTCGAGGGCAATATTTCTGCTCACAGGAGCCTTCTCATCATCATCATTCCTACTGTGAGGGGGTATAAGAGGTAGGATGTGAAAAGGGATTTGCCCACAGCTTCTCTTTTTCTAAGCACAGATGACAGAAATAAGAAAAATTGTGGCAAAGATTGGAAGAGGTCAGCAAAGTTCCTCTGGACCCCAGCCTTCATTTTGGCTCCCTCCCCTTTAGTCCTTCCTTTCTCCTTCGACAGGTTCCCACCAGCTTCCTCCTTTCTGCCCCACAGGAAGGAGACAGGGAAAGGAAGGACAGAGAGAAGACAGAGCCCAGGGAAGCTTGGCACCGTGGAGCCAAAGGAAATCCAGGAATTGAGGAGTGAGAACCAGGACAAGAGACTTTTGAGTGAGTTGATGTTGATATCGATCAAACATGAAAATGGGGGGAATTTCTGGTGGTCCAGTGCTTAGGACTCGGTGCTTTCACTGCGGTGGCCCAGGTTCAATCCCTGTCCAGGGAACTAAGATCCCGCAAGCCGCACAGCATGGCCAAAAAAACCCCAAAAAACAAAAACATGAAAAGGGGATCAGAGACAATTACTGAAAAACAAATTACAGATTCTTCAAAACTCACTAAGTGGGAAGAGAAGAACCCAAAATGCAGTTTAGCCAGATACGATTGATACTAATTAGAAAGTCATCCTGTTCTCTAATCCCAGCATAGACTCAAATTGGTCTTGATATCACTGTACCATTCCAACCACCATCACCTGGACTCCACATCAACCCTTGTTCCATCTTGTTCAGTCTTTCTAATGACAGCCAGAGGGCACTTCTTAAAACACGAATTGAGTCATGTAACTCCCGTGCTTAAATTTTTCAACTGTTTCCAAGTCCACTTAGAATCAAATCCAAAATCCTTATCATGACTTAAAAAGCTCCACATCATCTAGCCTCTACCAACTCATATCTTATTGATCTCCCTCCTTCCACTGATCACTGGCCACCAAACTTTCAGTTTCTCAAGATACCAGGCAACTACCCCAAGGCCTTGACTCATGCTGTTACTGCTTCCTGGAAAACTTGCCTGCTCTCCTCCACACCAGCTCCCGTTCATTGATAAGACCTCAGAGTTCTCTGTTAAATGCCCCCATCTCAATCTCAATTTGGTTCCCCATGTTGCAATGGCTATCAAATAAAGTCAAAGTGTAAATGGAGAATAGCTTAGAACTCTATTAATATATTCTGGAAAAGATATATCAATTTGTAGATATGAAAGGATTCAATTGGTTGGTGGGAAAGACTAGTCCTAGGATATGTAGATAGTTTAGCCTGGACAACATTAACTTACTTAAGTTCTTCAAGTTCCACCAAATTTTTCTCCATCTTCCCATTCATTCCCCCTGATCCTCCTCGGGGAGACATAGTATCAAAGAAGTTGAGAGTGGGGAAGAATGGTATGTAACAAGAAGTGTACTGAGACAGGGATCGGAAATCTGGACTCCATTCCCCTCTCTGCCAGCAATTAGTGTAAATTGGGGCAAGTCAAATCTGCACTCTGGGGCTTCCCTGGTGGCGCAGTGGTTGAGAGTCTGCCTGCCGATGCAGGGGACACGGGTTCGTGCCCCGGTCTGGGAAGATCCCACATGCCACAGAGCGGCTAAAAAAAAAAAAAAAATCTGCACTCTGGTGCAGATTTAGTCTCCTAAACTCTGATAATAATCTCTTAGATTCCTTCTAGCTTTTGTTTTTCAAGATACTAGGCTCTCTGGATTAAATCCCCCCTTAACTCAATAATTTCTCCTAAAGTGCTCTAATGTAAACATACTCCTCTTAGCTTAGACACATGAGTGATATAGAACTCTGCTTCCCGAGGCATTCACTCCTTCTTGTCGACCTGTGGTCTTAGAATCTGCCTCTCTGTAATTTCCTCTCATTAATCTTAGTGCACCAGAATAATCCAGAACAAGAGAATTTATCTGGCCCCATGACACTGTTTAAAATTTAAAGATATCCTGGCCTCCATTTTCCAAGTTAAACCTCTCCACTTCCTTTCACTCTGTATATAAATGCTTTCCAGACACCTCAACATCCTTCTTGCCTATAGCGGTCCTCTCTAGTTTATGAATGTCCATCTTAACATTTAGTTCCCGAAACTAAATTGTATATCCTTGCTGTGATCTCAGCAGATAGCTCTAAGAGTATCATCAGTGATCCAGGAAGACTACTTCTCCAAGTATTTTGGTTTGATTAGCACCAAAACAAAAGCAAGCATTGGCTATCCATATGGCTGTTGATTTGTTGTTTAAACCATCTACATTATACTTCTGCTTTTCATAGTAGTGGTTCCAGCTGAGCCTGAACTGGGATTCAGAGGCTGAGATTCTCTGATGAACTGGTACTAATGGTGACCCAAAGGCAGTGGCCATTCTGCATGAGGTGATTTTCATGGAGGAAATAGCTTGTGGAGAGGACTTGGTGCCAGAGTGCCTGGATGAAAATGAGAAGCGAGGATATAGGTGTCTATGAAAATTGTGGCCTTCATGGTGTCTTAGATCTATGGAGAGTCGGGCTGGAAATGATACTAAGGTATACACAAGAGAGTGTCAGAGATTGCGGGAGGTGGCGTTCCTCGTTTCTGGTCATGACCTAGAGGAGTCTGATGTGGTGAATACTGAAGGAAACATGGCCCTTGCATTGTCTGTCTCTGGGAGGGAACTTGGGGTTCCCTTGAAACACCCCAGCAGGCAGTAAGCAACAGACAACAGTGGGGGAGGGGAACCTGCTCCTTGGGTAGCATGTGGCAACCTTCTGAGGAACCCAAGAAAAGCTTAAGGGCACTTTGAAGGTGAACTGAAATCCGGTCTCAGACACTGCCAGGGAACTCTGAGCTAGGGAAGTTGAATTACTACTGGTAATGAGAGCTCATTGGGACCAATAAACTGATGAAGCAAAGGAAATTTGGGTTCTCTTAATATTAACAGTTGATGCAATCTCTTTCATGTTAATGTAGATCTAGAGCATCCAAGACTTTTGTGAAAAATTCCCAGGTGATGCCATATCTGCTGGCTTACATACAATATTTTGAGTAACAAGAAATTAGAATATATGGCCACAGATCCTCTAAAAAAGTAGTATCAGACAAAGAAGTCTCCTGAATTTGTAGTATAATAAGTTAGCGTCATTGCTCTTAGCTGAGTTTCCATCTTTCTAAATCCTCTGACACTTTTTCCTAGTTGCTAAGAATGAACCTCTGCTCCCAACATCTTTGCCATCTTTGTGTGGTCCCTGAAAATAAAGAGAGAAAACCCACTTGCAAAGGAAATGTCTGGGAATCGAAGCTATCTGCTTTGGGGAATGGAAAAAATCAGCTTTTCTTAAGGACATATTAAAATTAATCCTAGAAACAGATCTTGAACTTTTGTTATATTTGAACTGATATGTGATTTTCCAGAATGACTAGCAAATGAGAGAAGTGGGAAAAATAAGCCATTTTGATATATTTCCTCACTTCTTTAATCCCAATATAAACTGTTTAGAGTTCTGTAGAGACTTCACCCACATAAAATCAAAACAAATGCTTATAGGAGCCTCCCTGGCGAGCTTCTAGATCTCGAGATCATTTTGGCCCGAGGGTGGTGCAGAAGCCAGATGGGTAGGTGAGGGGCAGAAAGAACAGGAAGTGACCTCACCCTGAATGACAGGCCCTGCTCTCACTCAGCCCCCAGCCCAAGTGACTCATTTCTCTTCCTTTAAACAGGGTCAGAGGATCTTCACTACTGCCCTCATGCATCACACTCCAAATCTCACACAGAAAACCCTTTCTAACAACCAGCCTAAAACACAAGACAGCCCCTCAGGGATCGGGATACCAGCAGAAACTACATTATACTCAGGTACAGAGGGGTCTGCAGACACACCCTTTGCCACTGGAAGATGGCATCTCAGAGGAAGACCACCCCAACTCAGGCTCGACCTTCAGAGCAAGCTCTGTGGGTGCCCTTCTTCTTGTCCCTGCTACCATCTTGAAGTCCTGGGGCCTCAGCTCTCCAGCAGCAGTGCTTTGGTGGCCCTGCCCACTCAGGCTCAAGTAACATTTCTTCTGACAATGTGTGAGGGGCAGACTGTTTACACAGCACTTCTCCTCCAACAGAGGCTGTCTGAGTGTAAGAATACTAACTTCAGAAGCCAAAGTGACGACCAGCTGGCTTCTTTCAGTGGGCCAGGCCCCAAGCAAGTCACAGATGAGGGAACACACACCTTGCAAATGGATGGCAGGAAAGCAGCTGCCTCGGGTAAAATGTAGCCAGGCAGGTGTCTAAACTTGGATGGCTGACTGATAAAGAAATTTATTCTGTCCTTTGATTTCAGCCTGCCAGCCAAGTGGTTGTTTTCCATATCTCCTTCCATTTATTGATCTTTTAGTCCTCACCTTTTTAAAAAATGAGGAAGCTTATGACAAAAGCCAAAAATCCAACAGACACCTTAAAACCAAAATAAAAGAACCAGGGCCTGGATTGGAAAACCAGGAAAGCACTGAATTATATAGTCTAAGCTATAGACAATCATCGTAATCAGCTCTGTGCTCCTGACAGCCAAGGCAAAAAAGGAAAACTATTAATTTTTAAATTCTTACCTAATAAAAGGAAACATACTTGCTTATTAACAGAAACAAAAATTCTCCTGTCTCTAAACTCTAAGGTGACCCTTCAATATCTTGGGTTTTCCCAGTTTGATTAAATCACAGTCAGGGCTGACCTACTGTTCCTGGGAACTGATTCTGCCGACACTGGAGAGTCAGAAGGCCACTGTCTTGTTTCTGGACTTTATGTACGCCTCTATGCAGGGAATATGTGATGATGTTATAACTTACAGAGTTATACTTCTGAAATACAGATGAATTATTGAACTTGAACTGTCAAACAACTCTAAAAATTGATATCTCTTAAAATAACAATTATTTTCATATTAGAGTCCCAACATCTTATGGTGGAAGGGTCCATGTATGCTAACTATGGGGGAGGTGACGCTCATCTCCTGAAATCCTGCCCTCCTGTTTCTTTTCTTTTTTTGTCTGCTTGTTGTTTACATTTTTAAAACCTGGGGTGTGATCATTTACATATATACACAACATAAAAATTACCATTTTAACCATTTTTTTTTTTTTTTTTTTTTT
>NC_041221.1:112994985-113006235 GCF_002837175.3 Physeter macrocephalus
GTGCGTGAACCCGGTTCCCCTGCATCGGCAGGCGGACGCGCAACCACTGCGCCACCCGGGAAGCCCCATTTTAACCATTTTTAAGTGCACAGTTCTGTAGCATCAAGTACACTCATCTTTTTTTCCCGCTTCTGCAACCCATCCTCCACTCTTAGCCCCTCCTATAAAGGGAAAATCTACAGACATTGTTATTTTTCTTTGGGCTTTATGTCTCTTTACCTCTTTTTTTTTTAATGAATATTTATTCTTTATTTATTTATTTTTGGGCTGCATTGTGTCTTTGTCGCTGCACGCAGGCTTTTCTCAAGTTGTGGCAAGCGGGGGCTGCTCTTTGTTGCGGTGCACGGACCTCTCACTGCGGTGGCTTCTCTTGTGGTTCATGGGCTCTAGGCGCACAGGCTCAGTAGTTGTGGCTCGCAGGCTCTAGAGCGCACAGGCTCAGTAGTTGTGGCGCACAGGCTTAGCTGCTCCGCGGCATGTGGGACCTTCCCGGACCAGGGCACGAACGCGTGTCCCCTGCAGTGGCAGGCGGATTCTTAACACTGAGCCACCAGGGAAGTCCCTCTTTACCTCTTAACAAGAGGTACATCTCAAGAGGTAAGGTTTATCATAAAGAAGTGCATGAAGGATTTTCAGCGAAGAGAGACAATGAGACATAGAACTCTGTGCAAGCAGGCCTTTCTACTGTCCTTAATATAATCTTTTCTTTCCCCTCTGCTCTCTTAGGGGTAGAATGGAAGAAGCATGCGATGTACAGTGACTCCTCTGCCGTGTGTTAGTTGCATAAGCTTTCAGCTGGTATTTTTTTACCTTGATGTCTTTATCCGTAAAATGGGGACAGTAATACTGATATCAGCGTTGCTGTGTAATTTAAATGAGGTAATACATATCAAGAGGGAACTTAAAAATTACTATGCACAAATTGGTTATCACTCACATAAGATTCTGGTCCTCATTAATACTATTAGGCTGCAAGCTCCTTGAGGGCAGGGTCTGGGTTCTGTTCATGGCTCTGCTGAGCCCACAGCCCGAGAACGTGGTTGGCATCGAGCAGATATTCGTTAAACGTATGGAGGGGCAAGATGTCTCCATTTTTCTGAAAGTTCTTACTCTATCCAGGATAATGAGAAGTAAAACCACAAAGAAGATGGAAATAGATGGCAAAAGAAAGCGAGTCTGTGTGGTTGGCTGAACCCTGGGTGCAGCCTAGAGGAATTATCATTAGTACCTGAAAACTGCTGTTCAAGTGACAGCACTCATAAACCGACACAACCTTCCTGCAACTGTGCGAAGGGCATAAAAACCTTAAAGCCAGCACAATTTCCGTCAAAATCCCAAGTCAAGGAAGTTATGTGAAATATTCACAGATGTATACAAACACAACCTGTACCTGTAAGAATGTTACATACAGAAAAACCAGAAACCACCTTCTCATCCAACAGCAGGGACATGCAAAAAAATTATGTATATCCAGACAATACGACACTGTTGGATCTCAGAGCAGGTCGCCCCAAGATATCCCACAATGGTATATTGATTATTTTGAATTAAAGTTACTTCAGAAACAGCCATTGGGGGTGGGGGGATGATATTTAAAAAAAAACAACAAAACCCTCTGACGCCTCTCTTTCCCCCTGAAAGGGGGAAATAACTCTCCCCTGTGAAAGTATCCTCCCTGTACCAGGAGGAGAGAAAGCATCCTTATCACCAGAGTTCGGGAATTCAAGGCTAAGAAAGCTGTATAAACAGGCTGTGTTGCTTCTCCATTAGTCTGCTACCCCAAGCACAAGCCCCTTGGTTAACTCTTCACAAATAATTATTTCTTTGTCTAAAAATAATATATAAACAGCCTGCTTTGGTCACTTTGGGGCTGGGGGAGGGTCCCATTTCTATAAGACCTTTGTGCATATGATTTAAATTGGTTTTTTCTCCTGTTCATCGTTCTTGTGTCAATTTAATTATTAGACCAGCCAAAAGAACTCAAGACATGTAAGGAGGAAATTTCCACCTCCTGGACAACACAATGCAGCCAACCTTTAAAATGACTGTATCAAAGTGTACTAACAAAGAAAGGTATCTAGATTATACTCAGTTAAAAGAAAAAGAAGATTGCCAAGCAACAAACACAAAAAGAGAAAGATATATGTTACAAAATGTTAACACAGATGACCTCTGGGCTTATTCTTACTTCTTCATTTTGTTTTTCTGAATTTTCTACTGTTTCTAAAATAAGCATGAATTCTTTGTGTAATTTTTTTTAAATTTTTATTTATTTATTTATTTTTGGCTGTGTTGGGTCTTTTTTGCTGCGTGCGGGCTTTCTCTACTTGCAGTGAGCAGGGGCTACTCTTCGTTGCAGTGCATGGGCTTCTCATTGCAGTGGCTTCTTGTCGCGGAGCACGGGCTCTAGGCGCGCGGGCTTCAGTAGTTGTGGCACGCAGGCTCAGTAGTTGTGGCTTGCGGGCTCTAGAGCGCAGGCTCAGTAGTTGTGGCGCACGGGCTTAGTTGCTCTGCGGCATGTGGGATTGTCCCAGACCAGGGCTTGAACCCGTGTCCCCTGCATTGGCAGGCAGATTCTTAACCACTGTGCCACCAGGGAAGCCCCTTTGTGTAATTTTAAGGAGATAGTTCAACAACAACAGAAGAAGAAAGAAAACAGTCTCATACATGCTTCAAGGAATTTGGGAGGCTTGGGAAGCACAGTAAAATGTCTCCGAGAACAAAGCCCTGTATTTAAATACCAGTGAAGTGACTCGCAGAGTGAGGTGGGGCCTATGAGATACCAAAGCAACTGGTCACCTGACTAGTTTTCGTCCATTGAGTCATCTGGTTGAGGAAAACGCCAGCAATCTCTGCCGGCAGCCTCCCCGGCCTCGCCCGCCACAGTGGCCTCCCACCAGCCTCACCTAGAAACCCACTGTCAGCCTCACTTCCTTTCTCCCGCATTTGAGGTCTGGGCATCTGCATGAAGCAAAGTGAGGAAACATCCATGCTCTGGGTCACTCCTCCAAGCCCTGGCAGGAGACCCCTGCCCCTCCCTCCCTTCTCCCACAGGACGAGCTGAGCCGGGAGACTTCAGGCAGCCACCCATAGCCAGTCCCTCCCACACCAGGACTCAGGCTGGGGCCCAACGCAGAAGGGCTGCTGGGAATCAACGCAGGGACAAGTAGTTTCCTCCTGCCTGGTAAACCCTTGGAACACTCTGATGACTCGATTTTTTAACTCTGTTCCACAAAAAAAAAAAAGTGCTCCTGCAATAAGAGCAGTCAAGGAAGTATCAGTTCTGTTTTCTTTAGTTTTTTTTGGTTTTTTGCAGTTGCTACACTTTCCGGTTGAAAACTGCTTGAGTGTCTATAATGCCGTCTCCGCTTCGCCTCTCTAGCTTTCTTGCTTTCCTGAGAGCCCTGAAACTCGCCATGCCTCTAGAGTATACAAACTTGTTCAAAAGTTGTTCAAAAATCTCTACCACTATAGTAGTGAAACTACTGAAAATTCTCTGTTCTTTCTCTGAAAATGCCTTCTTGTTGCCGAATCTCCAACAACCTCCAAGCTCAGAACGTGCCCAAATCCCCCCAGTCTGTCCAGAGGGTCTGGAATGCTGGGCATTTCCAGGAAAGACCTAGCACCAGATTTCCCCAAGAACAAAGGCCCTTTGGTGCAACCATTTCACTGGGCTCAGAGTGCTGTTGTATAAAGTTCTGGGGAATCAGGCTCAGTTCCTTCTAAGCACAGAGTCGCTGTTCTGAGGACAAGTCCAAAGCCAAGGTTTTCAAGACTACATGTTGGGCCCCGTCTTGCTTTCCTACACTCTAAGGGAGAAAGGGAGGAAAACAAGGAAGAACTATAGCACTTGTTGTGGTTTTAGGATGATAGTACATTTTTTTTCTGGCAGGTGTGGGCTTAGAGCACAGGTTCAATAACAATATCAGGAAACCCCACCTGTTGAGTGGATGAATCTGTTGGGACTCTCTGAGTTGCAACTGAGAAAATTCCCCTTGCTCAGCAGGCATGAGCAAAGGGGAATTTATCGTCTCAGGGAAATGAACATTTCACGGGTGAGTCTGGCTGGATACCTAATTCAGGCCAAATGATGCCAGGAATCAATCTCTCTCTTGCTAACTATTCATCTAATTTCCTCTGTGTTGCCTTCATTCTCAGCACACCATCATGTGGAACTTCCAAAGAATCCAGGCTTTCATTCAATTAGACTAAGGAAAGAGAGCTTCTCTCCTCTTGTATAGCTCCATATAAGTCCCAGGACTGATTCACAGTGGACTGACCTGCACGGCATGCTCTCTCTGCTTAAACAAATCAGGAAACTTGAAAAATGAAATAAGCTGATTGGCCAGGTTTGGCCCTCCGGAGCCCTGCTACTCCAAAGGAAAATTGAGGTGATGTTACCAGAAGAAGGAAAGGATGGAGGTCAGACAAGAACATGAAATGCCCTCGACAGGGGCATGTGGTGGTCTTGTGTAGCCAAGACTGCTTAGGGTACAAGCAGGGACAGCTCACAGGTCAGCAGTTCCAAAGATCAGTCACGTCCGTGGCG
This sequence comes from Physeter macrocephalus, assembly GCF_002837175.3. NCBI lineage: Eukaryota > Metazoa > Chordata > Mammalia > Artiodactyla > Physeteridae > Physeter > Physeter macrocephalus. The sequence continues at coordinate 112,999,535 of NC_041221.1, forward strand.
AACAAGCTCAAAGGCCTTGGAGAGAGTGGTGAATAAATTTCAGAAGCAATCCACGCTTATGAGCTGAATCATCACAACTCCTAAATGGCAACCTGAATTCAGGGAAACTTAGAGATGCGGGTGAACCAATGAATTTCGTGGAGAACACAGGACTTGCACCAAGTCTTGAAGAATGCGCCGGATGGAAAGATGGGCCTGGGTAGCAGCAAGAACTATACAGTTCTGCATGAATAAAGGCTAGGAGTCTGGCACAGTGTGAGAACCATGGCAGAGAGGAAGGGCCACGGCTTCTGAGGGCAATCAGCCCCTAGGAGAGGGGGAGACACATGGGCAAGAGTGGATGGGAATTTGAGGGACCAGATGAACGCTCCATCACTGAGAGTAGTGACTGACTCTCGTTCTGTCCTCTTCCTTTTCTGTCTGTCTCTGATGTTTTAACATTGTCAATATTTTGATTCTACCTTGGGCGAAATACAGGTTTTTCTGTATTGCATTCTAATTGTTTAAGAGCAGAGCCACATACAGGAAAGCACTGCCAACAGGATGCCAGTGCACAGTGATCCAAAGAAGGCCTAGGGCCCTCATGCTTTACCCTGTCATGTGCCTACTGGTCATCAAGATTTCAGGGCTGCCAAGAGATAGGTGCATGGTAGCAGACTTAAGCCATCCTGCTACTAGGAGATGCAGCTGATTAGTTAGATCACTTGTAAGCAGAGATTAGTATCCATCATCACCTGGGAGAAAGCAAGGGGTGGAAGGATTGGGGCACAGGACAGGTAGGAGGTGGGGAAGGAAGAGCTAAAGAAAAGACTCATGACACAGTGTCCTTCAGAGTCGGGGAAGGGCAGTAAAAACACAGCCTTGGAGTCACAAAGACCTCGATTTAGTCACAGGGTACAAACTTTCAGTTATAAGACGAATAAATTCTGGGAATCTAACATACAGCATGGTGACTATAGCTAATAATAGTACCATTTTGCTAAAATTTGGTAACAGAGTAGATCTTAAGTGTTCTCACCACACACAAAAAGTAGTAACTCTATGAGGTGATGGGTTTATTAATTAACTCGATTGTGGTAATCATTTCACTATATATGTATATTAAATCATCACATTGTACATCATTTAAAAAAACACATTGTACAACCTAAAAAAAGATGGCCCTCAGTTTAAATCTGCACTTAATAGCTGGGAGGCAGAACTTAATCTCTTTAAACTGCAGGCTCCTCACCAATAAAACAAGGATCATAAAACTTGTATTTTATTGCAAGCATTAATAAAGAGGAAGGAAGGAAAGTCCTGCCTCTGCATATTATTGTTCTACCACTCCCTCACCATGGGTCCTGGGACAGATTAACCTTAACCTCTTTAAGCTACAATTTCCTCATCTGTAAAATAAAATGATAAAAGTGCCTAGTTCGTAGTGTTGTAGTTCGGATTAGATAAGATAACACACATACAAATTCAACAGCGTCTGGCAACAGTAAGCACTTAACAGGTATTAATGATGATGACGGTGATGCTGATGATATTAATTGTATTAGGGTGCTTGTGACTGTACATGACAGAAACCCCAAACAGAAGTGACTTAAACTGTAAGGAAATGTTATTACATGATGAAAAGTCCCAAGGTCAAGAGGTTCCAGAATGAGTAATCCGTTGGTTCAAAAATGTCATCAAGCAGCTATGCTCTTTCCTGCCTTCATTCCAAGCTTCTCAACACGTAGGCTGTTTCCTAACTTGGGTTAAACCCCATGGGTGCAAGATGGCTGACATCACTCCGGATACCACATCTTCTTCTAACAATCTCCAAAGGTGGAGAAGATCACGTCTTTCCTTTTCAAGAAAAAGGAAAATTTTTCTGGAAGCCACCCTCTATCAGCAGACCTTCCCTCACAGTGTAATAGGGAAGAGTTAATCATTATAGGGATGTTGCCTATAAACTTAAATTATATATATGGCCCATCTCTGGGAACTCTGTCTCCCAGGTAATGAGCATTAAGCTAAAATACCTTTGTTTAGCTCACAGGAAACATCCTGACCAGGCCCACCTGTGAATGACTGCAGGGTGGAAGAAATTAACACAACTCCTCCAGAGCTTTACTCCCTCCTCCTTAAGTATAAAAGAAGCCTGAATTCTAACTCAGGCAAGACAGTTCTTTGGGACACAAGCCCACCATCTTTTCCATCTGCTGGCTTTCTGAATAGTCACTATTCCTCACCCAACAACTCCTCTCTCGATTTATTGGCCTGTCCTATGGCGAGCAGCATAAGTTTGAACTAGGTAACAACAGCTCATTAGCCAGAATTCCATACACATGCTAACACCTCAACCTGGCCTCTCAAGAGAGGAACAACATCATGGTTCCCTTAGCAAGGAAGAAGGTGGGTATGGCTGTTGAGAAGGCAACCAACATCAGTCACCTCGATAATGATGATGAAAACTCTGGTCACAGAGTACAGAGAGAGGAGAGAGAGCTGTACGTGGGGGAGAGGGGAGAGGGCACTTTAGCTGTTTACTGTAACTCTTAAGAGAAGAATCTTTGGAATCACAAAGTTCTACCCCAAATCTTGGCTCTGCTACTTTCTCATTGTGTGAACCTGTGCAATTATTTACCCTTTATGCCTTTGTTTCCACAGCTTAGAAGGTCAATATCTAAAGGATGTTTGAGAATAAAATTAAGCCACACAGAGTAAGTGCTCAATAAATAAGTGAAACTATCTTTAGTACTTCTAGCCTAGCAACAAGCACAGAAGCCAGATCAGTTGCTATGCCAACAATCACAGAAGCTATTGAACATGTCTATATGTGCTACTACAGTAGACTCTTTCTTCTCTGGGGCCGCAGAAGCATGTTCAGAATGAGGGGAAGAGAATAGCAATGCAGTTGTGGAACCAAACAGGATCCAAGCTGCTTCCAGTGGTACCATTTAGGAGCTATGTAATCTTGGGGAAGTTACTGAACCATCTCTTGGCCTCAGTTTTCTCATCTGCAAAATGGAGTAACAGGCATTAAGTTGTGGGATTAAACGAGTTAATACAAATGCCTGCCATGTAAACTGTCAATAAAAGTCAGCTATTGTTAGCAGGTTTTCTCCTTTTGTCATAAAGATGCCGTTATTCTATTCTGTCTCTCACTCGGCAAATTGTCACAAAAGCAGCAGAGAAAAACCTGGCTTTCAATTCTTGCTCCTTCTCTTAACAGCCACGTGGCCTCTGAACATCAAATGCCTCTTCAGTAACATGATCAGCCCATCTACCCCTCCAGAGATGACAGGCTCTGAACACAAAGTTTTGAAGACCAAAACTCAACATATAATGTCACATTATTTATACTTACTTCCAACAATTCCAATTTTTGTCTCATTCTTTCTTATCACCCATACTCTTCTTTGGCTTCCTGCCTGGAACTTTATCCTCTACTATGTCACTACTTATCATCATCTCCAATAACTCCATTTTCCCTTCAACCCAAATCTTTATGCATCATTACTGATAACCTCTTCAATGTGCCTCAAACTTTTTACTCTGGGATGGTGGTAAATACATGTATGTGTATTCTTTTTTTTAAAAGATATTTATTTATTTTATTTATTTATTTTCCTTATTTTTTTGGTTGCGTCAGGTCTTACTTGTGGCACACGGGAACTTCACTGAGGCATGCGGGGGTCTTTCATTACAGCACGTGGGCTCTTTGTTGCGGCGCGTGGGCTTCTCTAGTTGTGGTGTGTGGGTTTTCTCTCTAGTTGTGGCGCACGGGCTCCAGAGCGCATGGACTCTGTAGTTTGAAGCACATGGGTTCCCTCGTTGAGGCGCACAAGCTCAATAGTTGTGGCGCGTGGGCTTAGTTGCCCCGCGGCATGTGGGATCTTAGTTCCCCGACCAGGGATTGAACCCGCGTCCCCTGCATTGGAATGCAGATTCCTTACCACTGGACCACCAGGGAAGTCCTGTGTATTTTTTATTTATTTTAAATTCAATCTATTTTCCCCATCTCACAGGGACTGGTGCTGAATCGGCATATGCAAAATGCTAGCTAAGCACATAGTAATGCTTATTATAAATACTAAATAAAATATATGATGTCAATAAATATTTGCTGAAGGCCTACTGTGTGCAGGGCACTAGGCTACTGAGATGACTCAAGCACAGTTCCTGCCCTCAAAGAGCTGACATACTCCAGTTTGGGAGTGAAGACTTGTGACTAAGTAAACATTACACATATAAATACTTCTCAAATAAATTTTTTTTTTTTTTGCGGTTACACGGGCCTCTCACTGTTGTGGCCTCTCCCGTTGTGGAGCACAGGCTCCGGACGCGCAGGCTCAGCGGCCATGGCTCACGGGCCCAGCCGCTCCGCGGCATGTGGGATCTTGCTGGACCGGGGCACGAACCCGTGTCCCCTGCATCGGCAGGTGGACTCTCAACCACTGTGCCACCAGGGAAGCCCTCAAATAAATATTTAAAGTAATAAAGGCCTTTTAGAAAGAATAATGAATTTCACAGGTTTTGAAATGGCAGTCACTGAAAAAACATCAGAACATGAAGTTTCTCTAACAACCTTTAATATTTTAAATGTTTGAGACTGTGTCATTTTTTCCAGAGCAGATGAAACCCAGATGATGACTTGCTAAAAGTGTAACTACTTATAGGTTTCCTTTGTTTATCCTTTTCTGATCTGGCCTGAAGATAAAGCAGTGCCTGGTTGTGAGTGTGGGATGGGTGACTGTGGCCTCTAACCTAGGTGTTTAACCCCAACAAAATGTGATGCTGACCAGGGTGATGGGGAGTTAAAGTGTTTACTGGAAGGAAGGTGGGGCAGAAGAAACCCAGATGATGACTTGCTAAAAGTGTAACTACTTATAGGTTTCCTTTGTTTATTCTTTTCTGATCTGGCCTGAAGATGAAGCAGTGCCTGGGTGTGAGTGTGGGATGGGTGACTGTGGCCTCTAACCTGGGTGTTTAACCCCAACAAAATGTGATGCTGACCAGGGTGATGGGGAGTTAAAGTGTTTACTGGAAGGAAGGTGGGATGAAATTCCCTTTAAGATTTCTGTTTCGGTCTGTGTTCTTTGTGCTTCTTCACACAGCAGAAACCAACTCTGACTGTCTCAAGCAAAACCGTTCAGAAGGTTAGTAGGAACTCACAGAATCCACAGGAAGCTGAAGTTCAGGCTCTGAAAATAGGCTGGAATCAAGGCTGTTCCAGAGAGTCTGAGGCATCAGGATCACAGCCAGGCTCACTCTTAACATTCACAGGGTCCAGGACAAGCCTTCAAATGGAGCCCAGGGCCTGTGCCCACACCCACCCACTTTCTCATTCCAGCTGCAGCCCCATTTCACTCCACAAGGGGCCTTTACACACTGGTGCATAGCTCTCATACAAGCTCCTTCTATATACCACTCTCCCTCCAAAATATGCTCTCAGCCACCCCTTGGACCTCGGAATGCGAACACTGTGGCCTGATCTGCCCTCACAGGCTTGGGGCACTTCGGGCAGGATGCCCAGAATATGGTCTAGAAAAGAGGGTATGGGCTCTGGGTGGGCGGAGGTGAAGCCAGAGGAATAAAAGTGGGGTCCTCTTGTCCAGGTCTAGGGAAGATACCATCCAGGGGCCAAACCTGTCATCTGTCCTCCCCAAGGCTATTCCAAGGAAGAGGCATCACCTGGGTTCCTGGGCTTCCTCCCAAGACCACACACTGAAGTGCAAAGGCAATCTACAAAAGAAAAAAAAATCAGGGCACTGTGGGCAAAGGTGACTGGCTAGCTAGTCCTAAAGCAACAAACACTTCCAGCCATCGCTTAAGACTCATGACTTTTCAACTCATAATAGCTGTTTACTCTGTGCTAGATCTGGAGGCATGTCCATCACCCATCATACCCAAAAGAAAACAAATCTCTAGTCAATTCTAAATTTTTTTTAGTATATCTATCTGTAAGATCAGAGGACAGAAGGGTGTTTATTTAATCACTGCTGGCATGACAGTAATCTACCTTCCTACTTCTTCCCACATATCCCCAACCCCTATCCCCAAAGTCTCCACTCCCTTGGAACTAATGTAAATGAGCAAGAGAATGAAGAAAGGTATCATAGACTATCAGTTTAAAAATCTAGGACAAGATTGGGCTAGAATGGGACCTGAAACAGACATGTCCACTGTGGCTCCCTCTTGAGAAAAATACTGTCCTGGACATATACCCGGGACCCAAGGCAGGGAGGGAAACAGCAGGTAACAGGGAAGAACAAATCTGACTCCCTATTAGATCTGTTCCTTTTACTTTAATCTTTGTGCTCTGTTGCCTGTGCTTAGTCATGTTGGCTCTGTACCGTTTGTAAAAGAATGTTGCCTGTAGCCTGAAATATACAGGTTAGCCTATTCTGAAAGCTCTGACTTTTAAGAGTCCATTCATATAAAGGTAAAAAGTTGCAGAACAGAGAATAACATTTGTCTTGTTGGAGGTTTCCAGGAACATCGGAACCTGACCTACGTGGACAGCTGCAAGAATAAAGGATTCTGACACCAAGATGTTGGGAACAACCAACCACGCCCCTCCCTCACTTTGCCTTTGTTTTTTGTTTTTTTGTTTTGTTTTTTTTTGTGGTATGCGGGCCTCCCTCTCTTGTGGCCTCTCCCGTTGCGGGGCACAGGCTCCGGACGCGCAGGCTCAGCGGCCATGGCTCACAGGCCCAGCCGCTCCG
>NC_041221.1:113006455-113009266 GCF_002837175.3 Physeter macrocephalus
CCCTGCATCGGCAGGCGGACGCGCAACCACTGCGCCACCAGGGAAGCCCCCCTCACTTTGCCTTTAAAAGTGCCTTGCTAGGGCTACATACCAGGGCTTCCCTGGTGGCGCAGTGGTTGGAAGTCTGCTTGCCAATGCAGGGAACACGGGTTCAAGCCCTGGTCTGGGAGGATCCCGCATGCCGCGGAGCAACTAAGCCCGTGAGCCACAACTACTGAGCCTGCGCGTCTGGAGCCTGTGCTCCGCAACAGGAGAGGCCGTGACAGTGAGCGGCCCGCGCACCGCAAAAAAAAAAAAAAAAAAAAAAAAAAAGAAACACACAATTATCACATGACTCAGCAATTACACTTCCAGACATTTAGTTTTCAGAGAAATGAAAACTTATGGCTGCAGAGAAACCTGTACACCGCCACTTACACTTAGCACTCATCTATCCCTGCTCGCCGCAACTGGAGAAAGCCCTCGCACAGAAACAAAGACCCAGCACAGCCAAAAATAAATAAATAAATTTAAAAAAAAAAACAAAAAGTGCCTTGCTCCAACCCTCCCAGGAAATTGGGGTTTTGGGGCCATGAGCCACCCATCTCCTTGCATGGCCCTGCAGTAAACCTTTCTCTGATCCAAACTCCGACGTTTCAGTTTGTTTGGCCTCACTGTCCATTGTCGGGCACACTAATTTGCAGTCAGTAACAAGCAGAGAAGTAGTTTAGAGCATCACAGAATCCTCACTAAACTGTCGGGCACCTTAAGTTTCTATGTCTAGTCCCCTGTTTATAAAAGAGAGAGATGTAGGCATTAAGTGTGCAAAATAAATTATTTAATGAAAGCTTCACATTTATGCAGGCCCGCGCACCGTGATGAAGAGTGGCCCCTGCTCGCCGCAACTGGAGAAAGCCCTCGCACAGAAACAAAGACCCAGCACAGCCAAAAATAAATAAATAAATTAAAAAAAAAAAAAAAAAGTGCCTTGCTCCAACCCTCCCAGGAAATTGGGGTTTTGGGGGCATGAGCCACCCATCTCCTTGCATGGCCCTGCAGTAAACCTTTCTCTGATCCAAACTCCGACGTTTCAGTTTGTTTGGCCTCACTGTCCATTGTCGGGCACACTAATTTGCAGTCAGTAACAAGCAGAGAAGTAGTTTAGAGCATCACAGAATCCTCACTAAACTGTCGGGCACCTTAAGTTTCTATGTCTAGTCCCCTGTTTATAAAAGAGAGAGATGTAGGTATTAAGTGTGCAAAATAAATTATTTAATGAAAGCTTCACATGTATGCAGGTAACAAGGAGGGGAAGAAAACTGTCTTTAGAAACATAGAAAAGTGTACTGATTTGTTATGCGTACTGTATTGTTATGTGGAAAAGGCAAGTTGCTGAACACTGTGATGAGTATCGTGACAACTGTATGAAAATCAGGAGGAATTACATGTACATTCATACTTGTAACATGTTTAAAATATCTTGGAAGGGTATATGAGTAAATTAATGAAAGTGGTAGCAGGGACTGGTGGTTGGGGAACTGAGAATGGAGGGAAAGTGATGTGAAAGCAAAGGAAACAAAAGTTGAGGTGCACTTGTTCATAATACTTCCCCAGAGATCCATAAAAGATTAGAACACGTATATGTATTATCTATTCAAAACTATAAATGGAAAGTCAGCTGCAGTGCTGGGGGTTAACAAGGATGCCCCAACCCCTTTCAGAAAACATACCCTCCTAAGAGCAAAGTCTTGAACAAATGGGATATTTTAAAATAAATAATTGGGAAATCCTGAATTGCTTGACTGATGTATGATTGAGACTGGAATTTGCTTCCAGACTTTATTTCCTTTGTTTCTCCTGCTTCCTGTTTATTCCTTATATAGTGGAAGCACAAGAATCAGCAATATTATTTTCTAATCTTTGGAAAAATAATTAAACACGGGCAAAGGAAATTCTAAGAAGCCAAGAAGCACAAGAAAAAAGAAGCACCCAAATGCTTTAGCCAGCTATTTGGAAATTTCTTAAACATGCTCAGAAATGTGGAAGAGCAGATCTGCCAAAGAGAAAGTAAATTGGAAGGCATGGCAAAGGTGAACAAAGACCATTATGAAAGAGAAATCAAAACCTACACTCCTAGGGATTTCCCCAGTGGCGCTGTGGTTAAGAATCTGTCTGCCAATGCAGGGGACACCATCCCTGGTCCGGGAAGATCCTACATACCACAGAGCAACTAAGCCCGCATGCCACAACTACTGAGCCTGCCTGCTGCAACTACTGAAGCCTGTGCGCCTAGAGTCCGTGCTCTGTAACAAGAGAGGCCACCGCAATGAGAAGCCCGCACACCGCAAGGAAGAGTAGCCCCCGCTCTCCGTAACTAGAGAAAGCCCACGTGCAGCAACGAAGACGCATGCAGACAAAAATAAATAATTTTTTTTTTAAAGGCACTAATTAATCCAAAAAAAAAGGCAAAAAAAAAAACCCTTAAAAAACACACACACAGGGCTTCCCTGGTGGCGCGGTGGCTGAGAGTCCGCCTGCCGCACTCCTCGCAGAGGAAACAATGAATTCAAATAATTGTTCTATTAACTGAATACTACTCTATACTTGCAAAATAAAGATTTGCAGATACATTATTGACATTCTGAATATACCTGAGTAAATAAAGTTTTAAAAAAGGGGAGAAAGATGATACTGTTTGAAAGAACACAGGAATCTACCAACATTGCTTGAAAAATTGTTTTAAAAGATTTGCTCTTATCTAGGGCTTCCCTGGTGGCACAGTGGTTGAGAGTCCGCCTGCCGATGCAGGGGACACGGGTTCGTGCCCCGGTC